>NC_087225.1:2100000-2235157 GCF_034640455.1 Diachasmimorpha longicaudata | reverse complement strand
CATATAAATATATAGATATTAAATATAATTATAAATACGGGGGGGGGCGGGGGCTATTTACAGGGTGGGGAGTTATGCTAGGGTGTTGCGACATTCTGTGTTAACCACCAGTATTTATTTATTTGGTTAAGGTGGTTTGATTTTTGGTCTTTGTAGGGTAAGGTGGTGTCGTGTGAGATCAATTGTTTATCTGCTACGCAGTCTATATTTTTTTTGTAGGTAATTTTTGTGGGCTGTTTGCCTCTTATTGCGTGGTAAATAATAGGGATGTTATTTACATTTAGTATGAAGGAGTGTTGATCAAGATAGATGAATGCTTCTGGGGGGATGAATCCTGTTTTTAGAGTTTTTTCTATGTATTTTTCACTGACATAGTATGGAGCGCCAATTAAGTTATTAATTTTTATAATTTTTGTCGATTTGTCTATATGATTTCTAATTAACTTTAATATGAAACAGTCGAATCTGTGGATATTGGCTTCGTTGTAAATTTTGTGATTACTATGGGATTTGCTATAATTAGATTGAGGGGTACGGTATTTGCTCAGACAAGTTCTAATGCATTTCCTTTCGAAGATTCGGATTTTTTCCATAAGATTGTTAGTTATGTTGAACCAGATTGGACATCCATAGGATAAGATTGGTCTGATGAGGGCCTGGTAGCAGATAATTTTTATTCTGTGGTGTAGATGTTTATTTTTGAAGAGTTTGAGGCAGGCTTTAAAGGCATTGTTGGCCTTTTCTAATTGCTTTTGTATGAGGTGTTTAAATGTCATTTTGTTGTCGAAGTAGATTCCCAGGTATTTCACCACATTTTTGTTGGGGATAGTAATCCCCGAGCCGTCTTTTTTTTCATTGATTGAGAAACTTTTCCAGTTTTTACGGGTGTCCCTGTGTGTTGTGCTTAACGGAGGCTTGAAAAGAATTGTCTCGCACTTGCCCGGATTTATTTTAAGTTTCCAATTATAATAGTATTCACTTATTTTATTAAATATGTCTTGTAATTCGCTTTGTATCACAGAGACTTTACTATTAGCTATGTACACAAGTAGATCGTCAGCAAAAGCTAGAGCTTTTTTGCGGGGATCTGTATTGAGATCAAAAACTTCCAGAAGATCACTTGTATAGAGATTAAACAAAATTGGGGAGTTGACCGTCCCTTGTTGTAGTCCGTTTTTAACTAAGAATGTTTTGTTGGATGTGTAGGGTCCGTTACTTACGATAAATGTTCTGTCATGAATCATGCTATATATGCTTTTGACAAGGTGGATTGGGAACTGCTTTTTCAATAGTTTGTATATGAGGCCATCCAGCCAGACGGTATCAAAAGCCTTTTCTAGGTCAATGAAGCAAGCTCCAACGCTTTCTTTTTTATTAAGCGCCCAGCAGATGTCCGAAGAGAATTTGCCAGCCGCGTGTAGGGTTGAATGGAGGAATTTGAATCCGAATTGGTGGTCGGGTATTAGATCTTTCTTAGAACAAAATTTTTGGGTTGCTCGGTTGATAATTATTTCGAAGACTTTGCTGAGGTTAGGGAGAAGGGATATGGGCCTGTAGTTGGAAGGATCTTTTGTGTTTTTGCCTTTTTTTTTTAGAGCTAGTACTTTAGCTAATTTCCACGCCGAGGGAAAGTATGTATTGTTCAGTGCGTTATTGAAAACTATGGTCATTTGGTTGATGAAAGTTTTGGGTAAGTGTTTAAGAGCAATGTGGGGGATATTGTCAAAGCTAGATGATTTTTTGTTCGGTAATTTTCTTAAGATGGCTGACAGTTCTGTGGTGTTTGTGAAGTAGCTGTCGTCTAATGCAACTGAGGGAGAGTTGGCTGGGTTTTCTGGGTTAAAGGTTGTGACTGTAATGTTATTATTTCTGTCTTCGTTGATTTGGTTTTTAAGTTTTAAAATTTATTGATGTATTATATTATCTAATGCAGGGTTGCCCATATGGAGGTTTTGGACGTTGGCGGCTTCAAAGTGGGCACCAATTAAATTGAGTTTTAGAGAGTGGTCTGAGATGACGGTAAAGTCATTATTGTCATTTGATCTGGGGTTAGCGGGAATATTTGCTGAAGCCAGTAGGTCTGTTCGGGACGCGGGGATGGAGAGGGTGTCAATGTCATTCGTGTTTTTGGGGCGGAATATTTTATTCAAAGTTGGAAACATTTTAGATGGATCGTGATGGGGAATGTTTTGTATTTTTCCTTTCCAGTATTTGGTGACCGATTTGGAGTATTCGATTTTTAGCCTTGAATTGATGTTAACGATTGCCTCTTTTAGTAGTTTAATTTCGTTTGAGAACCAGTATTTATTGTTCTTTTTGTAGATTCTATTGATTTCAGTGATAAGGAAGCTTTTGTTTTTTTGCAGTTTCAGTATTTTTTTGTTCTGGTATTCCTTAAGGCGACTTTTTGGTTTACTGGCAGGGATGGTATTGGATATGGCGTTAGATATTACGTCATTAATATCTTTTATGCATTGATCGATTTCGTGGTTACTAAGGTTTCTGTTATTATCGAAGTTAAGTTCGGAATTTTTTGTGATGAAATTTGTAAAAATTTTCCAGTTCGTTTTTGCGTAATTGAGGGTTTTTGTGGGAATATGAGTCTCTACTGATTGTATATTTTCGTTTGTTATGTTGAATAGTATGCCTCTGTGGTCGCTGTCATAATCTATTGTTTTGAGTCTACCGTCATCCTCTGTATTCGACAGAGATAAGCGGGCATCCATCAATATAATGTCTAAATAAGAATCTTCTCTGGGCAATGATGGCTCGTGTGAGCTATTAAATTTGATTTTAAATTCGAGTTCGTGGTCTACGATCCATTTGTTGAGAGCTACACCGCGGTCGTTTGGGCTACGATTGCCCCAATTTTCATGTCTAGCGTTGAGGTCTCCTGCTAGTATATAGAATACGTTGGGCTCGTCTAGATGCAATTCAATGAAGAGCTTTTGGAGTTCTTGCATGAATTCCTTCTTGGTGTTACCAGCGGCGTAAGTTGCTATGAGGTACAACTTATCTGAATCGTTTATGTGGAGTTTAACGATTGTTGTTTCTAGTGGTTTGAAGTTGGATATTGAGATTGAATTTATTTTAGAAACATGGAATTTATCTTTTATTAGGATGGCGGTGCCCCCGGCCATGGCGGATCTGTCATCTCTTATCATGGTGTAATTTTGGAAATATGGCTTGTGGTTTTTGGATAGCTTAGTTTCGCTGAGGAAGATGCAGTCAGGGTCGTTATTTTCTATGGAGGTGAGTAATGATGCTCTGCGTTGGTTTGTTATGATAGAGTTTACGTTGATTGCGAAGCATTTTAATTCGTTAGCTGGTAAGAATTTTGAGGTGGTTAAGGGTGGATTAACCATTTTGATTATGAAGAATCTTGGCCTCCACCAGTGATTGTAGGATAGATTCGATTTGGTAACTGTGTTCGTTAATTGTGTTTTGTAGGTTGGAGAATTTAAAGTTGATGCTCGTTATTATCTCATTTTTGAAATGGTGTAAAACTGTTGCGAGGTTTTCAGTTGCTTGTGGGACTGTCTTGGAGGCGGGTGGGCTTATAAGTGGTCGGGTATTTGAACGTCGACATTTCTGTGGATTGGCTCAATTGGGGTATTTTTGTAGCGCCAGGAGTGATCCGAGGCATTGGGGGTTGGCTGTGAGTAGGATGCTTTAGTTATCGCGCTGTAGAGGAGACCAGGGATGGTTCTTCGGAGGATTTTTTCGCGTGTAGCGGCCTTTTTGGTCAGCACTTTTTCTTTCTCCAGTCTAGTTTTTTTCCTCAGATCTTTTTGCACTGTGCATCCTCTGTATGAGGCTGGATGACCTTCCTCGCCGCAGGTGACACATGCGACCTTAGGTACTGAGTTTACGGAAACGTTGCCTGGCAGCTCCTCGACGGACTTACTGCGTGGGCAATCTCCTGGGGGGTGTGAGGTGGTGCATTTAACGCATCTGTGCTTCAGATTGCAGTTAGAAGCTGTGTGACCGAATCGTTGACAGTTTCGGCATTGTGATAAGAAGTTATTGTTGTGTTTTATTTTTTCCCAGTGAATTACCTGGTGTGAGAGTTTCGTGATTTTTTTTAAGCTATCCAGGCTGCTGTTATTGGTGACTTGGACAATGAAAATAGGTAGTATTATGTTTTGAGAGGAGGATTTCTTAGTTGCGAAACGTGTCACTTTCGTGAATTCGACGTTTTTTAGATATGATTCGTGTTTCTTAAGCTCAACTAGAACCTCTTGATCAGAGAAGTTGCCATCTAGGTTTTTCAATAGTATGGATTGGACTTTAAGCTCTTTGGGCGTATAGGAGAAGAATTCGATCTTATTTGCGCTGAGTAATTCTTTAGTTAAGTGAAAGTCCTGGAGATTGTCAGTGTATACTGTTGTTTTGTGTTTCGATATTCTTTTTGTAGCGAATTTACCGATCATTTTGGTGCTTATATTATTCATAATTAGAGTGATGATCACTGTAGGAGCGGTATTATGGATGTTGATAGGCGGAGGTTTGTTTCTCTTACTTGGTGGGTCTGATTGAGGTTGCGGGTCGGTTGACGGGTGCATGAGATTCCTTGTAGGGGATGCTGGTGTCCTGCTCGGGATGTTGCGGGATTCCCTCTTAGGTAAGGAGGTTCCTTCGGATGTCCTAGGAGAGTTCATGGAGGTTTCCGCCTTCTGTGTTGGTTCGGGAAGGCAGGGGTAATCATTAGAAGCTGCCGATTCCTGTTGCCTTTGGTTGATTGCACTAGATTGTGTGTTCGCTTTAGCTTTGTTGGATCGTTTATCGAATGAGACTTGAAGATTTTGTATTGTGGCGTTCAATGTTTTGATCATCGCGATATTTTCTGTGACGGTTTCGTTTAGGTTATTTATCGTGATTTGTTGATTGGATATCAGCGATTTCAGTTCCCTATTTTCTATAAGCAGATCTGCCAGTGAGATAGGGGTTTGAGGGGCTGTTTCGGAGCCAATGTCCATATCTGGGTTGTTTAACTCGGTGGGAGCTTCTGGGTCATTGATAGAGTTAGACGAAGAGCTGTTGTTACTTAGCTTAGGTCTTTTGGTTCCTTTCTGGACCATCTGGGGTGAGTTACTCCGTGGATTTTGTTGAGTTCGTGGTACTCTGCTGGTGATTTTTGGCTTGAATTCGGAGTTTTCGAGGTTCAGTTGCGCTTTGGGTTTGAGTTCGTTAGCGTTGTTCATCACCAGATCATTCGGGCCAAATGTCTGTTTAGTGTTGTTGGGCGAAACTCCTACCTTGCTGGAGACTTTTGTTGGCTGCTGGAGAGACATTGGCTGTGTTTCTTCTTCGCCTGGATAAGTTTTTTGGGCACCCTTCGATTGGCGATTAGGTTGATGAGTTATTACCTTAATCGCCAATTCCTTTAGTGAGCATTCTGCCACTGCTGATTTGTCGGGCTGCCGAAGGCCACGTGCTGCGGCGAGGCCTCTTTTTAGGTTAGGGTTGTTAAGAGACACGTTTGCTGGTTGTTAGAGATGGATGCGGGTGACTTTTTATTTAGCTAAAGGGTGTTCCATCGGATGAGGAATACGGGAGTCAACGTCGATTGCTTGAATTAGATGATTACTATGAGAAGACACATAGAATAATCAGAGAAATTAGAGCTACGGTCGTCACTGTGCGGCGGTGGCGCACTCGGCGTGTTCAGCGTGATATGGTCGTTGGCTGTCAAAATGAAGAAAAAAATATGCTATTTTAACGAATTATCATAGGCTCATCTACCAAATTCACACAAAAATTTTTATCAGTAGACAAATTTATCCAAAGCTACATAATGTACTATTCTCACGAAAAGATGGTCTAACTCATAATTTCACGGAGGATTATCTACTTCTGTAATGGATCATTTCTAATGCTGATCAACAAGTTACAGTAACACCCTTTACCACTGCAGAAAAAAACCTCAGAAACAAATGTCACAAGGAATATTGTTGAATCTTATGACTGAAGAATTATGGTATAATCAAACCCATTATTGCGCATAACCGTTCTTATATTTATTCAAAAAACAAAAAAAGAAAGAGCCAACGGCACGTGGTGTTCCCAAGCGGTCACCCATCCAAGTACTAACCACGCTTTTTTTTTTTTTAAAGAGTTTATTTATTTAGTCAAGAAAGAAACATGAGAACGAATACAATATACGAGAATTAATGAACTCAGACAAAAAATACTCGAACAATAGTGGAAAATCATTGATGAAAATACATGGCTGCGAAGCAGCATCTCGCAAATCTTTCAGTATGTGAGCTAGTGAAAAAGAAAACTCTTTTGTTATTGCCGGAGATTTTTTAACTAGAAAATGATGGCAAAGCCCAAGGGGCATGATGACAGCTGTTAGGTCGCCTAGGAGGCGTGTTACAATGAGGCAAAAAAAATACGACCAAGTAAAAAAGCCTATGTTATGAGATCTTTAAATGTGATTTAAAACTAAACTAAACCTAGATATGTTCATATATACAGTCGAAAATGGAACAGAGTCCATAGGGGACTGATGTCTATGCCGTGGCTGATCGCGGAGGGCCTCTCCTACGTCTTTCTGCGACTTGTCGGTGTTCAGGCGGTCTGCCCTCTTTTCCCAGTCTTGAAGCGATCTCTGGTGTGTACTTGGCCATGTCATCTAGCCACCAATAGCTATGGTTCAGTCGAGATCTATCCAAGAAATCCCTCTCGGGTATTTCTTTCGAATAAACGCAAGCAAGCGAAGAGTCCAAAGGGACTGGGATTGTTTTGTTAGCTTGATGTCTACCAACATGATATAATAGTGGAGTGTTTGATGCATCTTGGAAAGTACCAATTCTGTCAAAGAAGGTGAATGTCTCTGGAGGCAGGTATCCGGTTCGAGCAGCCAGGGATGTTGTAACTGGGTCAACAATGCTTAATTTATTAAGAACGCCGTTGTTTATGATTTTCAGATTAGAGTAGTAGTCTCGGCTGAGCCGGAGCATGAAACAGTCGATCCTTGGGATATCTGCCATGTCATACAGGTGTTTGTTGCTCACTCGCCTGCGGTAGTTACTGCGAGCTGTTCGGTACATGGTCAGTGAGGCCCTAAGGCACTTTCTTTCAAAAGCCCTCAGCTTTTCTACTTGAGATGCACCCAAATTCCACCAGATAGGACATGCGTAAGTCAATAGCGGCCTGACTAATAGCAGATAACAAATCACTTTAGCCCTCTTGGTGATATTTTTGTTATGGAATAGTCTGCCTATTGATCGGTATCGGCTTTGTGCTTTTTGGAGTTGCAGATCTATGTGTTTGGTGCATCGAGCCAGATGATCGACATGGACGCCTAGGTAGCGAACAATTTTCTTCGTGGGTATGACGATGGGTTCTCGTGTGTCCGGATTATGTGTTGTGATAGCAAAATCCTTCCACATGGCTCTCGTTTCTCTGGAGAGATGTGTCCAAGGATTTCTCATCAGGATAGATTCGCACTTCAATGGGCTCATCCTGAGGTTCTACATTGAATAATAGTTATCTACTTTGTTCACAATGGTCTGGAGTTCATCCTGAATCGTGGTTGGATGATCCCCAGCAACGTAGACAATGAGGTCGTCTGCATAGGCTATCGAGTGGGTGTGTCCTGAGGAATTGAGATTGAAGGCGTTCAAGATGTCACTTGTGTATATGTTGAAGAGGCAGGGGGAGTTAACCGTGCCCTGCTGGAGACCTTCTTGAATGATAAAGTTGATAGAAGAACTATGGTCTCCTTCGCGTACACGGAATGATCTTCCTCTAATCATGTCCCAAATGAGTTGGACGAGGTGATTTGAGAATTTTTTTTTCATGAGAATATAGAGTAAACCATCGAGCCATACTGAGTCGAAGGCCTTCTCTAAAGCAATCAGAGTAGCACCAACTAAGTTCTTCTGATTAAGTTCCCGGTTGACATCGGATAGGAATTTATTAATGGCGTGTGTTGTAGAATGGTTGTGTTTGAAACCAAACTGGTTATCAGGAATGATTTTCTCTTTTTTGCAGTGCCTCAAGATGATATTATTTATGATAGCCTCGTAGACTTTGCTGATATTCGGTGTCATACTAATTGGTCTATAGCTGGATGGATCGTTCTCAGGTTTATCGTTTTTGTGAATCGGTATTATCTGGGATTCTTTCCAGGATTCAGGGAAAAATTTTAGGTTCAGTGTGTTGTTGAACAGGCTGGAGTAGTCAGTTAGTATTCTTTCAAGGAGGTGTTTGAGTACAACTGTGGGGATTTTATCCACACCACTGGAGGTTTTGTTGGGCATGTTTTTGAGGATCAGGGCTACTTGGCGGGGGTTCGTAAACAACTGTTCGTCAAGTGACTCGCCATATGAAGGGTTGATAGAAGTGTTATGGTATGAGAAGTTGGTAAGAGTTGTACCCATACTTCTGTCATTCTCGAATTTCTGCTTGAAATCGTTCACTTTGTTATACACTATCTCCCTGAGTCTAGTTCCTGAATTAAGGTGCCTGGGGGAGTTTATGGTCTCATAATAAGCTCCTAGTATGTTGAGTTTTGCGACTGGTTCCGAGAAAACAAATTTGGCACCTTCTTTGGGGATTTTATCGAGGTCACACTCAGCTCTATTCAGTAACTCCAATTTATCTTCATGAATGTGCATGTCAGCACAACCCTTGCTATTTTTAGGTCTGAAAATTCTATTAACAGTAGGCATGAATGTTTCGGAATCATGGTAATTTATTTTTTTGAAAATTTTTGTCCAGTGTTTTTCGACCGCTTTCGAGAATTCCGCTCGAAGTTGCTCTTTTACGTCTACCAAATAGGTGCTTCACGTTACGTGTCATTCTTGATTTTGCTCGTGGGTCAGTCGTGAGACATCTATTGAGAATAGTTAAAAGAGATGACTTATATTTATGAAGTCTAGATATTTTTCGGTTCACGTACTTCTGAATATTATCACCAAGTTTAAGTCTCGGGACGGTCGAGTTAATTGATTGCAGGATGAGCCTATTAATATTGTTGAGGTGTTCGTTGATTTCTTGTCTACTGAGGTTTCTATTTTTTGGGATTTCTAGGTCGTAGATGTCATTCAAGTGATGACTGAAATCTTTCCAGTTGGTGGGCTTGTAAATGAACCTATCATTCAGTAATATCGGAAACCGGATTTTGGTCGAGTTATCTAAATTCAGGAAGATTTGGAGAGCTTTATGGTCACTGTCATATATGAGAGTTTTCAATTTATCATCCTGTAGGTGCCCAAGCTGTAACCTGTTGTCTGCAATGCATATGTCTAGGTATGTCTGAGCCGGAATAAATGTGGGTTCAGCCGAGGGGTGTATTTTTGTTTTGAATTGAAAGAAATTACTTCTCTCCCAAGATACCAGGTACTTGCCTCTGTCGTTATCTTGTCTGTCTCCCAGGCTCGTGTGTCTGGCATTCAAGTCCCCAGCTATTAAATAATAATTATCTGGGTGGTCTAAATTCAATGTTGAAAACAGTTTGTTCAGTTCATCAATGAACTCCTGTTTTCTAGTAATTCGCTGAGAGGCATAGATACTGATGAAAAAAATTTTTTTATTCGTTTTAGGAGTGAGTTTTATTATCGTGTACTCGAGAACCGAGTTTTTCCCTGAGTTGGGATATGTGATGACTGCGTAGTTAATGTTTTTTTTACCAGGATTGCTGTACCTCCGCCGAACTGAGATTGAGGTCTATCCGTTCTTACGATATCGTGACAGGGGAATTGGAGCTTATGCCTCGCGGTGAGTTTAGTCTCTGATAGAAATATAATGTCTAAATCATTGTTTTCGATGAATTTGAGTAAGAAGAATCTTCGTTGTTGCGTCACAATGGAGTTGACATTGATTGTGGCCATCTTTAGAGATGAAAGAGTTCGTGAATTTTCCTGTGAAGGAGGTGTCTCGTGTGGTGTTGCATTGGATGAGTTATCCATTATACTGTTTCAATATCGTAACCTATCATGCTGATGATGGAGTTAATCTTAGCGGTGTTCAGAGCCACCTGGTTACTGATTTCCCTGATTTTTGGGCTAATTGATTCAATGAGTTCCTTTTTGAGCGTTTCAAACCAAGGAGGGATGTTTTGGTTTGCTGGTTCTGGTGGAGGATAATGGGAGTTGGTAAATTCACGACTCCTTGGGGCTTGGGGGGGCTGTGTGTGACCGTGTCCTTGATGTTGAGATCCAGCAGCTGCTGCAAATGAGACGGCTGGGTTAACTTGCTTGCTGATGACCCTAATACGAGCTTTGGTCGTTGCCTGCCCACCATGAGCACGCTCTTTCACTAAATTCGCGATAGCTCGCAGGATGCCCTGTGTTACCACAGTTGGCACATTTCAGTTGATCTTTGCCAGCTTTCGAATCCAGGGTGCATTGGCCAGGTTGGTGAGATTCAGCACACTTCACACAACGGAAAGGGAGACTGCAGTTCGAGCTGGCATGGCCGAGTCTCTGACACTTTTTACATTGGAAAATCTTTTGTTTTTTGAAGTGTTCGCAGTATGCACGCTGATGGAGAAGAGTTTTCACCTTAGTGAGCTCTGTCAGTTGACTGTCGTGCGAAACTTGGATGATAAAGTTGTGATTTGGTTTTTTCTTATTGAAAATTACTTTGGTGACCTTGACAATATTCACATTAGTCAACTCCAGCCCTTGCAGCTCAGTAGTAACGTCATCAGCCGTGAAATCGCCCTGGATCCCTTTCAGAACAATGGATTTGGGTCTGAGATATTTCGGAGTATATGTGTAGTATTGACAGTTCTGTGCCTTCAGTACGTCAATGATAGATTTGAAGCTGTCAATGGTAGAAGCTAAAATGGACACTTCCCCTGGTTCAATGGTTTGTCTCACCTGAAATGATCCTTTCTGTAGGTCCTTGTTCAACAGGAGCGTAATGATATCATTGAGCTTGACGTTCGCCACATTTATTGGTGGGGGTTTTGTCACTTTCACATTATTGGGAACAGTCTGAGGGGCCGGATTTGGCAGTGATTGATGATTGACAGACACTTGGGAGATATCCTCAGGCACTGCAGGGGTCGTTCCGTTGGTAGTGTCCAGATCCAAGCTAGAAAAACTGTTGTCGTGGCTTGGAATCTCCATTTTGCTATTTTCACTATTATCCAGGATTTTAGCTTTGCTGGTTCTCTTCCGTGGGGGGAGTGACCAAGCGTTATCATCCTCATCGTTCTCATCAGCTGTGCTGGATGTCTCAGCTTGACGGCTGTTGACAGGCGACCTTCTAGTGCTGGGATTGTTGAGGTTAGGAACTACTTTGTGGTTACTACGTTGTGTTCCATATTCTTTCTGTAGATTACGGAAACTTCGGGTAAATTCACGTGTTGAGAGGGTGACTGGTTTTGTTTTTTGTTGTTTTAGAGGAATTTTGTTTCTATTTTCATGAGCAGATTTTCGCTTAGTTTGCGTATTCGGGGTGCGTTGGGACGCATCGTTATGTCCGTTATTTGACATGATATTGCGAGTATCGGGCACATAATACACCTTTTTGCTCACTGGGATGATTCCCTGCTTCCTCCTGGGAGGGGATTGCGTAATTAAACTATTGCTCGACTTGGAATTAATCGTATAGACGACTCACTTTCAGGTTATCCAGTCAGTCGTAGTACTAACCAGTACTAACCACGCTCAATGCTGCTTAGCTTCAGTGATCGGACGAGAACTGGCGTGTTCAGCGTGATATGGTCGTTGGCTGTCAAAATGAAGAAAAAAATATGCTATTTTAACGAATTATCATAGGCTCATGTACCAAATTCACACAAAAATTTTGATCAGTAGACAAATTTATCCAAAGCTACATAATGTACTATTCTCACGAAAAAATGGTCTAACTCATAATTTCACGGAGGATTATCTACTTCTGTAATGGACAATTTCTAATGCTGATCAACAAGTTACAGTAACACCCTTTACCACTGCAGAAAAAAACCTCAGAAACAAATGTCACAAGGAATATTGTTGAATCTTATGACTGAAGAATTATGGTATAATCAAACCCATTATTGCGCATAACCGTTCTTATATTTAAAAAACAAAAAAAGAAAGAGCCAACGGCACGTGGTGTTCCCAAGCGGTCACCCATCCAAGTACTAACCACGCTCAATGCTGCTTAGCTTCAGTGACTAGACGAGAACTGGCGTGTTCAGCATTTTTTTTTTTTTATTAGAATGTTTATTTAGACCAAGTTTGATCAGTTACATTAGTTACATTATATAGGGTGTCCCAGAATTGAACGTCCAGACTTTAAACTTAAGTTGGAGGTGAAATTCTGGATCGAAAAGTCCTGAGCGACTTTTTGATGAGACGCACCCTCTTCAACTTATTCAGGGTTGAAGTTGGACGAATCAGGGGCGTGGGATAACCGCTCGCACGACGGTGAGGAAAACATACGAGTGTGGTGGTGTTCCCACCATACCGTACTACTCCCCTGCGGCGGCAGAAAGAGATGACTGGCGTCGGTTGGTAAGAGGAAGGGGAGGTGTGCACGTAGTTATTGTCTGTTCAAACACATGCACTTTTCGAGCTAATGAAATTAACTTCACTCGAAAGAATATTAAGACTAAGTTTAGAATGTTTTTATTTTTTTTTTGGTTATTTGTTCTCTTGTAAGGAGAAATAAATACACAAACACAGAAGTTTAAAATTTTACAATGTTTTATATTTTAGGACGTGGAATTGGTAGAATTTTCATGTATTTGATTAAATTTAAAAACTTCACCCGCTTATGGCAATTTAATACGAAAACAATGAAGGTGACAATATAAAAGTAAGATATTCAGATCGCGAAACTCGGACTGGAAAACCTCGGATATGCGTGAACGGACCCGGTGTGTCCCTTTCGAAGACGAAATTTTAACTGACCGTAACTGACGGGAGACCAGAGGTATTCGGACACAGCTACGAAGGTTTGCGCCGTAAAATGCTAGAGAAAATTATCGAAATTGTTTTATCGTCGCCACTGCAAGGGATTAAGTTATAAACAACTGTAATATTTGAGAGGAAGCGATAAATAGTAGAGAGGTTATATATAAAAAAAGGAGACGTGACCTTAAGAGTTTTTTTTTTCATGCGGGTTGGGGAAGATCCTAAAAACAAATAAAAACGGGGATTTCCCAAGCCCGGGGAGAAAACATTTTGGTTACAATTTTCAGTACTCACGACATACCCGAGGCTTCCCAAGATTAATAAATACCTTCCTTCTTCTTCTCCAATTTGGAGATGAAACATACTCCCCCCGTTGAGAGTATAACGATCAACAACATCAATTCAACTACCAGTACAGAAATTCAGAATTATTCAGAAGTTGACGTTGGCAAGGCATTTAACATTGCGTTTGTAGATTCCATTAGCTGTCTTCACGGTCACCACTCGTACGATGTGATCTGCTCCTGGATGTAACGTAAGTGCTCGTCCGAGTTTCCACTGCATAGGCGGGATATTATCTTCTTTCAGCAAGACAATCGAATCTTTCACGATGTGATGAGTTCCAGTGGTCCATTTTTTTCGAATATTGAGCTCATTCAGATATTCTTTATTCCATCTGGACCAAAAATCTTGCTTCATCCTTTGGATCATTTCCCATCTGGTCAGTCGATTGATTTTTTCATCGCTTAGATCATGTTCCGGGGTGCTGGTGAGAGGAGTACCAATCAAAAAGTGTCCTGGTGAAAGGGCTTGGAGGTCGTTTGGGTCACTCGACACAGAGGAAATAGGGCGTGAGTTGAGAATCCCTTCGATTTTGATGATCAGTGTATTCAATTCTTCAAACGTAAAGAGACTGTTCTTGGTTACTCGTATCAAGTGATGTTTGAAAGACTTCACTGCGGCTTCCCAGACCCCGCCAAAGTGTGGAGACAGTGGAGGTGTAAATTTCCACTGAATCCCTTGTTTGGCCAGAGCCCGCGATATGGCAGCGTCCTGTTGGGGTTCTTGTAATTTCCTGATGATGGTCTTCAGTTCGTTGTTAGCTCCAGTAAAATTTGTCCCATTGTCTGATTCTATTATTACTGGTTTTCCTCTACGGGCAATGAATCGGTCGAGGGCGGCTAGAAACCCAGCCGTGGTGAGATCACTGACCAGTTCGAAATGCACAGCTTTCACGGAAAGACAAATAAATACGGCAACGTAAACTTTGATTTTGCTTCTGTTACGATATTTCTTCTCCTTGATCAGAAATGGTCCACAGTAATCAACCCCTACATTTACGAACGGCCTCATGGTTTGAGCAACTCGAGTTCCTGGCAGATTTCCCATGATGTAATTGGTTGGAGGAGGATTGGCCCGACAACAGATTGAGCATTTTCTGATCACATTTCGAATGGTGCTCCTTCCATTCAAAATCCAGTAGAATTGACGGGTGGCATAGAGAGTGTTCTGGATACCTGAGTGACAATGCATGAGATGATACTTGGAGATGATCAATTTTGTAATGAAGCCTGTTTGTGGTAAAACAATTGGTTGCTGTTGTCCAAAGGAGATTTTGGCATTCTGTAATCTGCCGCCTACGCGTAGCACTCCTTGATCATTGACGAAAGGATTCAATTGTTTTAGTCGAGTTGAGTGAGTTCTGGTGTCAGTCCTATGTTGCTGCAGCACTCGAATTTCGTCTCCAAGGGCCTGCTGTTGAACGAGTTTGATGATGTAGAGTTCTGTTTCTTTCAATTCAGCTAATGTCACCCACCCTTGCCAACGTCTATTTTGCTTTTTTGTAATAAATCTATAACAATAAACAAAGACTCGGATTAACTCATCAAATGATTTAAATTTATCGAATAGAGATAAATCAACAATAGAATTCAGACATGTAATTTTTCTTTGTTCTTGATCATCAACTGGAGCTTGCATTGGTTGTTCTGGCCACTGTCCTTCCGGTAGTGTCAACCAGACAGGCCCAGTGGTCCAGAGCTCATTTTGTGTAAATTCGATTGGCAGTTGTCCTCTGGACAAGGCATCAGCAGGATTATCTCCTGATGACACGTGTTTCCATTCAGCATTTTGGGTTAAGGATTGAATTTCAGAAATTCTATTTTGGACGAATGTTTTTAAAGTGTGAGGGGGGGTATGAATCCAATGAAGAACAATCATGGAATCTGTCCACAGAATTGTCCTGGCAATTGATATACTGAGAGATGAATGTACAGATTTGCAAAGATTCGATAGGATTAATGCACCGCACAGTTCTAAACGTGGGATGCTGATAGATTTTAAGGGAGCTACTCGGGATTTTGAACATAATAGATTAATTTTTACATTGCCCAATGCATCTATGGATTTAAGATAAATGCAAGCTCCAAAACCAGTTTCACTAGCATCACAAAATCCGTGGATTTCATTTCTGGTTGAGTTTTTTATAAGAATTTTTCTTTCAAATTTCAAATCATTGATCAATGACAACTGGTTACAGAAGTCAGTCCATATAGTCAATATATAGAGAGGTATAGGTTCATCCCAATCAAGTTTTGCTGACCACAGTTGTTGTATAATATTTTTGGCCTTTAGAATAATTGGGCCTAGAAGACCCAAAGGATCAAAAATCGCAGCAATTTCTGACAGAATTTTTCTTTTTGTCGTTGTTTTGGCGATTTCAATTTGTCGAGCAGTGTAATTTATACTGTCATTTTCGGAATTCCAGAAAATTCCCAAGGTTTTCAATGTTTTATCACCGTCAAGTTGTAATTTTTTGTTGATTTCTTCTTCAGCCAACCCTTCAAGGAGTTTGGATTCATTTGAGGCCCATTGTCGCAAATTGAGGCCTCCTTTCTGCAATAGTTGAGTGATTTGATCTCGCGCTTCGATAGCTTCTTCTAGTGAATCAAACCCAGTTAGAAGATCATCCACGTACATATCCCGTTGTAGAATTTGTGATGCAATTGGATAGTGTGTTGCTTCGTCTTGTGCCAATTGTTGTAGACATCTGATGGCCAAGAATGGTGCTGCTGACAATCCGAAAGTTACGGTGTTGAGTTCATATGTCGCTATTTGATCCTTTTCATCTCTCCATAGAACTCGTTGAAATCGTCGATCTTCAGGACATATGAGAAACTGTCTATACATTTTTTCAATGTCTCCAGTCAGAGCATATTGGTGTGCTCTGAACCTGACTATCAAAGAAAAAATGTCATCTTGAATCGTAGGTCCAACTAATAACGATTCATTGAGGGACACCCCTGTAGACGTCTTTGCTGATCCATCAAAAACGACTCTATCTTTGGTTGTGGAACTGCTTTCTTTGAGTACAGCATGATGAGGAAGATAGTAACCTGGAATTTCGATGTCTGATGCCTTGGACATGTGGTTAAGCGTTAGGTACTCTTTCATTACTGCTCGATATTGCTCTCTCAGAGCTGGGTTTTTATCTAATCTACATTCTAGAGATCTGAAACGTCGGAGTGCTAATTCTTTGGATTCGCCAAGATGAGGTGAATCAGCTTTGAACGGGAGCGCGACGACTGCCCTTCCATTGGAATCTCTGGTGTAATGTTTTTTAAAAAATTCTTCGGCTAATTTTTCTTCAGGTGACCATGGCTTATTTTCCGGCCCGTGTTCAATTTCCCAAAATTTAGTAAGATCAAATGTGAGGTTTGTGACAAATACCTGTTTCTTGTTGGAGTTGTTTGAAGCACTGCCACCAACCACCCAGCCCAGTCGAGTTCTCTGCAATATGATGTTGGGCTCACCATTGTTAGAGAGATGGTATTGTCCACTGGTGAAAAGCGATAGACTCGGTCCTGAACCCAATAACATATCCACAGGCCTTGGTTTATAAAATTCTGGATCAGCGAGTTTGACGTGAGCTGGTATGCTGAACATCTCTCTCGGGATAGTTTCTGTCGGAATGAGCCCACAGATTTCTGGTATACTCAAACACCGGAACTCCTTTTCATATCTTCGATTTGTTGCTTGTAGCTTTACGGTAACGAGATGATTAGTGTTGGTAGAAAGTCCATTGAGAGCACCAACTGGAACTGAGTATTTTTCGGTGGCTATGCCAAGTTTTCGTACTAACCTTTCGGTTATAAAATTGGCAGTTGATGCGGTGTCTAGTAAAACTCTGCAGGTGACTGGTTGATTATTTTTGTCCATTAAATTCACCATAGCACTAAGAATGATTTGATCAGTTGGTGGATTATTAACTAAGGTGACCTGCCTCATGATAGAGTCATTTAGTCAACTGGAAGAATCTTTTACTTGCGATTCATCGCTGGTGACTTTGGTTTTGTTATCAAGGTTTTCATTTTTTTTACTATTAAAGGCCGCATGAAGAAGGGTGTTGTGCTTGTCAGAACACACACGACAACTGGATGTGGAATAGCAATCACTGCTTCGATGATTGCTCCTCAAACAGTTGTAACAATAACCCTTATCCTTGGCAATTTGAAATCGTTGCGACACTGGACGTAGTTTAAATTCTTCGCATTTGAATAGAGGATGCAACTCCTTGTTGCATACTGGACAATCTCTTTCTCCTCTCTCTATATTGGTTACAAATGCTCGTGCATATGTCCTCTTGGGAGCTCTTCGATCTCCTGGTTGATGGCTGCTGGTTGATGTAGTTGCTAAAGATTGATTAATTTCTCGGCTTGCTAGTCTCGTTGCCCTGTGAGACATGAATTCCAATAAGTTGTCGAGTTTTGGGAAGGAATTCTTCTCCAAAGTCTTGTCCCAATCATCTGCTGTTAATCGATGTAATGCATCCTCAAGTACAATCACGATCATCTCTTCCGAGGGATTCACTTCCATGGCTTTCAGCATCTCGATGTGCTGACGTGTATCATCTACCAGTTTGAGGAGTCCCTGCGAAGTTTCCTGGTCTTGTTTGGGCGATTGAAGTAACAATCTTATATGCCTGGAGATGATCAACCGTTTATTGGAATACGTCTCTTCGATTAGTCTCCATGCTCGCGCGTAATTTTCATCATTGATTGGCAGCATGCGGATTTTATCGAAGGCTGGCCCTTTCAGTGCATCACGAAAATATGTGAATTTGTCCACTATAGTTAAGTCATCTCTGTCGTCGATCATGGACTTGAATTCTCCTTTGAACGACAGATATTCTTCATAATCACCATGAAAGGTTGGGAGTGATGACACAGGTAGTTTTAATTTTCTGCGGCCACTTGCACTCACACTAGAGACGATGGAAGGTGCCCCATAATTTCCCATCACTTCTCCTCTAGTGACAGCTTTGAATTTTTCATATTGAGCGATGTTGTCTAAATAATTGTTCTGAATGCTGTAAACTTCGTCGATTGAGTGTTGCTCGAATACGGGATCCAAAGTGCTCAATTCTTCTAACATTTCTTCATGATTTCGTATCATATCTTGATATTTCTTGATTTGAGCATCAATCTTCTGAGGTTCGAGAATTGCATTTTCATAAATTGATAGGAACTTCTGCATTTTTGTGTTTTCAGCAATCCATATTTTCATCCGCTTCGTGATGAATTGAATTCGTTGAGTTATTTCCTCTCGATTTTCCATCTCGGCTGATTGATGAGCACTAGTTAACTTCACAAAACACTGTAGTTAAGTTTTATGTAATATCTTTAAATATTAATTTTTTTTCGTTTTCTGTTTGAAAATCCGGCTCGAAGGACCAAAATTATGTGCACGTAGTTATTGTCTGTTCAAACACATGCACTTTTCGAGCTAATGAAATTAACTTCACTCGAAAGAATATTAAGACTAAGTTTAGAATGTTTTTATTTTTTTTTGGTTATTTGTTCTCTTGTAAGGAGAAATAAATACACAAACACAGAAGTTTAAAATTTTACAATGTTTTATATTTTAGGACGTGGAATTGGTAGAATTTTCATGTATTTGACTAAATTTAAAAACTTCACCCGCTTATGGCAATTTAATACGAAAACAATGAAGGTGACAATATAAAAGTAAGATATTCAGATCGCGAAACTCGGACTGGAAAACCTCGGATATGCGTGAACGGACCCGGTGTGTCCCTTTCGAAGACGAAATTTTAACTGACCGTAACTGACGGGAGACCAGAGGTATTCGGACACAGCTACGAAGGTTTGCGCCGTAAAATGCTAGAGAAAATTATCGAAATTGTTTTATTGTCGCCACTGCAAGGGATTAAGTTATAAACAACTGTAATATTTGAGAGGAAGCGATAAATAGTAGAGAGGTTATATATAAAAAAAGGAGACGTGACCTTAAGAGTTTTTTTTTCATGCGGGTTGGGGAAGATCCTAAAAACAAATAAAAACGGGGATTTCCCAAGCCCGGGGAGAAAACATTTTGGTTACAATTTTCAGTACTCACGACATACCCGAGGCTTACCAAAAATAATAAATACCTTCCTTCTTCTTCTCCAATTTGGAGATGAAACAGGAGGGAAATGAAAAAAATGAACACCCGCCCGCTACATAAAAACTATTTACTCCTCCCCTAATTAATCCCAAGGAGTGAAACCAAGGGCATTCGATGGAGGAATAAATCCCCCCTCGATTGAGGCCCATTACATCTCTTAATCTAATCGAAAAGGAGAAAAAAAAACTCGTTGCACTCCGGGAGTGCAGGCAGAATTGAAAACTTGAACTTATGGCGGGTTGGGCACTTTTCCGATCGTCGATTCACGTCCCTAGTGAAATTCTCTACTAAATTGAGTATATTTTTGATTTTTCAGGTTTTCCTACTTTTCCGGCTTCCTCATAATTTTTAACGATTTTCCGACCGTCGATTCAAGTCCCTAGTGAAATTCTCGACTAAATTGAGGATATTTTCGATTTTTCGGGTTTTCCTACTTTTCCGGTTTTCCCATAATTTTTAGCGATTTTCCGACTTTTGTATTAACACTTTAGATTTGTTTTTTTCAACACAATACCATAGCAGCAACACCATTCAAATGGAATATCTAAATAAATAAAGTTTGCTTTTAATATACATTTATAAAATAAATATAAAAAAAACTCTCAATCTCGTCTGTCACGAGGGCACGAACGAATGCCCATGCAAAGAATGCGTATACAGTGATGCCAGACGGGGGCAAAAATCCCACGCGTGGGGGTTTCATGCGCAACTCCCTCGCGCAACTACTGCTGCGGAGTGGGGCAGTGGGAAACGTGTGGGTCCCGCATCTGGCATCACTGTAAAATGTCATCTGTCGCGAGTTCACGAGAAAATGCTCACCCACAAAAGTGCCCAACGCGCCATAAGAAGTTTTCACTTCAAAAACAGCGTTAAAAATTACAGCGCTGGAAAAAAAAACCCGGCGATTTAATCTTTTAAAGCCCCATTGGCCCTGTATGAGATTTTCATTTTTTCTTTCAGCGAAGGAGAAAAAAAATGATGAATCGCTGATGATTTTTTTTTTTGGGTGTTCATTGTTTTCATTTCCCTCCCCTTCCTCTTACCCTCCGACACCAGTCATCTCTTTCTGCCGCCGCAGAGGAGTAGTACGGTATGGTGGGAACATCACCACACTCGTATGTTTTCCTCACCGTCGTGCGAGCGGTTATCCCACGCCCCTGATTCGTCCAACTTCAACCCTGAATAAGTTGAAGCGGGTGCGTCTCATCAAAAAGTCGCTCAAGACTTTTCGATCCAGAATTTCACCTCCAACTTAAGTTTAAAGTCTGGACGTTCAATTCTGGGTCACCCTGTATAATGTAACTAATGTAACTGTTCAAACTTGGTCTAAATAAACATTCTAATAAAAAAAAAAAATGCTGAACACGCCAGTTCTCGTCCGATCACTGAAGCTAAGCAGCATTGAGCGTGGTTAGTACTTGGATGGGTGACCGCTTGGGAACACCACGTGCCGTTGGCTCTTTCTTTTTCGTTTTTTGAATAAATACAAGAACGGTTATGCGCAATAATGTATTTGATTATGCCATAATTCTTCAGTAATACGATTCAACAATATTTAATATGATATTTGTTTCTGTGGCTTTTTTCTGCAGTGGTAAAGGCTGTTACTGTAACTTGTTGATCAGAATTAAAAATTGGCAATCACAGAAGGAGAGAATGCTCCGTGAAATGATTAGTTAGACCATTTTCTCATAATAATAATATTACATTATGTAGTTTTGGATAATTTTATTAACTGATCAAGATGTTTGCGTGAATTTGATAGATGAGCATATGATATTTCGTTAAAACGAAATTCTTTTTTTAATCTTGGCAGCCAACGACCATATCCTGCTGAACACGCCAGTTTTCGTCCCATGGTTCTTGTCTGGTTCGCCCAGCGACCACTTCACTAACGAGTGCTCTGTACAAAATTACAAAATTGATAACAAAAAAAGACACAAATCGTCAGTAAAAAGTGATAAACATAAGGCTACAAATATATTTAAATGACCAAGTCCATGTAGGTTGACTAATAATAACAAAAAACTTAGTAATTATCAGCTGAGTACATCTAACCTCCAAAGTCAAGACCGAGCTCCCATGGGGAGTTCAGGTGGAGAATTTTCCCAAGTGTGGGAAATATTTTTACGACGGGTCCGCTGGGTCAACCTATTGTAAACGTCTCCGAGAAGTGCGGACACACTAGGGTTGTTTATGACCAAAACAGCCCAACACGTGGACAACCCAAGGAACAATAGGGCCTTGTCTTTGGGACCCTTCTCACCCTGGTCGAGTTGAGGGCGGGGGCCACTCCAGATTGAGCTCTCGAGGAAAGCACCCGAGTTTTCCAGCGCAGTAATCTTTTAACGCGACTTACATCTAAAAATTGTTTGTAACTAAATCTAAATAAATATTGTGACATTTTGATGAAAGTGAAGCTAGATTAATTTCCAACACAAGTTATAACCACACCAGACCCACGCAAAAGGAAAAAAACCTCCACGTCAAATACGGCATCTTGTAAAAAAGTCACAATGAGTCAGTAAATTCCCCTGAAAAATAAGTTTTCGCCATTTCAAAATGATGACATGGATTTAGAGGAGGGTTTGGACTACGAGGGGGTACCACAACAAACTAACAACAAACAAAGCACAGAGAAAAAACCCAAGAGACCACCTCGCTGGTTCTTCATGGCAAATTAGAGATACACAAGGTATTTATGAAAGCACTCAAGGACATTCTAAACACTGAATATTTTGTCAAGTATCACGAAAATTACACAGAGGTTTTTACGGACACCGCTGAACATTACAAACAATTGAAAGAGATTTGGCAGCAAGAGAAATTGAATTTCCACACATTTACCAATAAAATGGAGAAACGTAAAACTGTTGTGATCAGAGGGCTACATAAGGACACAGAAACTGATGAAATCAAGCAAGAACTCAAAGAATTAGGTTATACCCCTATAAACGTTAACATAATGAATAAAACGATGTGGACGAAGCATATGGTAACTCTCACAGGAGAAGTGGCTCTAAAGCAATTGCAACAGAAAGTTAATTACCTGGGGAGCATGAAAATTTTCTGGGGAGCTTATATAAACAAAAGAAGAATCACCCAGTGTCATGGGTGTCAATCCTGGGGACATGCAACGTCCAATTGTTATGCAAATCCAGCATGCCTGAAGTGTGCACAGGAGCACCTAACAAAAGAATGTACTAAACCTCAAGATGAACCAGCAAAGTGCGTCAATTGTAATGAAGCACATCCAGCCAATGCCTTGGTATGTGTGGAGTATCAACGTAGACTGAGGATGCTGGAGAGCAGGAAGACTTCTGCGGCTCCAGCTCAAAACATCAGACAGAAGCCCAGACCTCCGAACATCCAGAACAAGAGCCACTACCCAGACTTGACGAGTCAAACAAGTCCCAATGACACATCGAGGCCACCAATGGCATCATCCTATGATCAAAATTCAGGTGAACCCGCTCAAAACGTAAATCGACCCACTCAAAATGTAACTAGACCCAATTTGAGGGCATCACAACCTAACTTGGGGACATTGAATCCAAATCATAACAATATTAATCCAAATTACAATCGAGTATTTAGTGAAAACTGTAATGTCAATTCAATCAACAATCAGGGCTCACTGAAAGAGTTTTTGGACTTAACAAATGAAATTAGAGAACTAATTAAATTGTTTAACGTTTCGCAAATGCTCGTGGAAGTTAGAAACTTTAAAAAACAATTAATAAACTGCACCTCTGCTGGAGATCAATTCCAATTATTAATACTCTTCTGTCAACGGCTAGACCATGGCTAATTTAAACATTTCCAGCTGGAATGCAGATGGCCTCCAGTACAAACTGGGAGAACTGATTAACTTTATGGATTCACAAAGTATAGATATTATGATGATAAATGAAACTCTATATTGGGAAAGGACAAGACTGACTGAAATTAAAAACTATACGTGTTATTATGAATTTAGGAAAAAAGGTACAAGGGGAATTCCAATGTTCATCAAAAATTCAATTCCACATAAGAAAATTAAAACACATAAAGACATTACCATGGAACATATATGTATTCAGTTCACGAGTAAAATTAAGCCAAGCATCAGACATGGAGCAGTCCTCGGAATAATGCCCATGGAACTCTTTTAATAGATTTCTGTCTCCAAAATGATTGCATTGTCCTCTTCCCTGATGAACCCACACACTTCCCAGATAACGGAACTAGACCCACAACCATTGATCTAGTTTTGAATAAGAATATCTCCCAGCTGTCAGAAGTTGAAGTTCTCAATCAATTATCATCAGATCACAATCCCATCTTATTTAGGCTAGGCTCTCAAATAATACATGAAGATAATAGGCTCGCGTTCGATTATGATGTAGCGGACCGGATAAAATTTAAATCGATGCTTGATCAAAAAATACAGGACAAAGAAATCTCTGAAACAACTGACGAACTTGACAAGTCAGTTCAAAGTTCTACCAATGTTATTCAAAATTGTATAGACGAAACAATACCTATTAAAACATTTAGACAAATTCAGGACAAATTACCTAAATACATTCTTGATGCGATTAAAGATAAAAATAAAACCCGTAAACTCTGGCAACATACTAGGTTACAATATTATAAACAAGAGCTTAAGAAGAAAATAAATAAAGTAAGAAGTCAAATTATGAACTTTAGGAATGGAGAGTGGGAGAAGAAATTAAAAAAACTTAATGTGCATGACAACTCTTTGTGGCGAATGACTAAGATTTTAAAAAAAGTATTTACTCCGATTCCAACCCTAGTTAAAAGAAATGAAGAAGCCTCAACTAATAAAGGAAAGGCAAATATGCTAACCACTGTAACGTGACATTTTCTATGGGGGTCGGAAAATGCCCATCACCTTCGCCCTACTTCCCATTTATCTAATTATACTCAAGAATTTAAATCAATGGACGCCAGATACTTTTTAAGCCGGCAGTATCAAACCGGAATTTTTGACTGAACCTCGATCCTTGAATTCCAAAATACGCAAAAACGAAAACGTAACTAAAACATATAGATAAAAGAAAAGGAGAGAAAATCAGATTTCGGGGAAAGGTAACGGTCCTCGGGTCGCTCAGTGTGCTAGGTTATGGAGAGAGGGGTGAGTTTCAGGTGGAACCAGAGGTATTGGCTACAAAATAAGGGATCTAGGAGGGGAAAAATAAAAAAAAGTCCCAAGAATAAGCAAATTACGTATATTCTTCCAAATTTTCCGCCCTCCTAATTATCTATACAAATAATATGCAAAACTTTACTAACATTAATTCTCTTCGACATTTCCTTTAATTTCTTTCAATTTTGGCCAGGATTAATAACCCTGGATAATCTTTAATAAATTCCCAGTTACTATCAAAGCTTCGCGATATGTTACCACATACTTCGTCTAATTCCATAAATACGTGTCCCTTAAAAATTCTCCTCCGAACAAGGCAAATAATTAACAATTCTTAGAGATTTTGCAGCGCATCTAATCTAACGCGTGCGAGAGAGAGAGAGAGATAGAGAGCGAGAGAGACGGACGCGAAACCCACCACGCATGGGGGAGATTTTCAAAGGCCGGAAATCACGCTTCCGGAGATTCGCGAAAACGCCTAATCCGTAGAGGCGAAACTCAAAAACTTTAGCCCATTAAATCGCGATACCCTAGTAGCTACTTTCAGTAAAATTTCAACGATTTTTAATCATTTTTGGCCGTAACAGGATCACCGTAATCCTGTCGGAAACGCGAACGTACTTCAATTGGCCCACCCAAGGTTTTACACCAAGGGGGGAATTAACCGGTAAACCGGTGATTTAACATATCTCGAAAACGGCTGAGTGGATTTCCGAAATCCAACAGCCTATTTTAAGAGAATACTTCCCCGAACAATCTCACAAAATGTGAGAGATTTCGCATCATTGCTGGCCGACCGGGAACCATTAGAAGTTCCGGCAGAATTTCGATCGGGAGATCGAACGGGGGGGGATGATGCAATCGCCACCCCGCAATACCACAACCATTATTTCATCCCTTCTTTTATTCACTCACGGCTTGGAATTACCAAAAAAAGAAACACTAATTAAACTCTCCAAAAGGATTTTTGGGCCAGGTAAAACCTGGAGAACACTCGTACCCTATTGACGGGTAAATCGTTGCAACTTGGGGAAATGATTATTAACCCTGATCGTAAACCACCCGGAAGTGGAGAAAAGGCGCTTTGGGCTTAACCCAAAGCGAATAAATAAAACAATTAACTCACCATTAAATCTAGGCGCCGACGCCTACCTTTTCCCTTCATTCTCGATTTAAACAATTGTTCACAGATAACGGTAAGTCTCACTTCTTATACCTTTGATTCGCAGATCGCGACTGATCGATCACGTCGATGTGATCTGATGGGGACGGACCGGGAGGCTCCGCCCTATTTCCCGAGGTCCTCCTGAATTTTTCCGAGGGGCACCGCGTAGTGTCACCCTCTCTATTTTAATTCCAACCGTAGTCCTGATTCTCCCTTTTACCGACCGGGCTCTAGGGACGTGATTGCTCACTAGTGTTTCTGGGGTTTTGGCGCTTCCTGCGGGTTTGACTCTCCGGGATCCAGGGGGGTTAAACAAATATATTCAAAAACCGAAAACTAATGACGTAAATCCTAAACAGCCTGGCAATTCGTCGAAGACAGGGGCTGTACCTGCTTCGAGCGACCTTCCACCAAAAAAACTAAAACGTAAACAATTAATCCCCCTAAAATCCACTTTTTGGAGCACCGGTATTTCAGCCGGGCTTATTCAAATGTCCGAACGATTAACTAAGGGTGAACCCCACCAAAATTACCGGATGACTCGTATTTTGGCCCTTCTTCTCGATAATTTTAATGGGCCCACAAAACTCTTACATGGGTCGGTAAAAGGCGAACAATTTCTCAATTGACCACCCGAGGGTGGAGGGGAAAATCTAAAATCCCTATTTTCCGGGATTAGCCACACCGGGGTGGAATAGTACGAAAATAAATAAATAATTCTCTCTCTCTCTTCCCTCTCACTCACGCTTTTATTTTACTCGTCGTTTCGGGATTTGGTGTTCTCCCTCTCGTCTTTGGGTTCTCAACAGACATCCCCAAATGTCTGTTACACCACTCAATTTTAACAAGTGCACAACCTAGACCTGACAAACAACACAGACGAAAAAGAAAAAATCATAACGAACGTAGAGAATTATTTTAATACTTGTGAGCCAGAAAACTGGGAGAAATATAAAGTGTCAACAGGTGAACTCCAAGAAATTATTAGATTTCTACCATCTAAAAAAGCGCCAGGTATAGATCGAATACACAATATTATTTTCAAAAATCTTCCCCAAAAAGCATTAACTCACTTTACTGACATTATCAACTCGTCAATTAATTTATCGTAATTCTCCAAACCCTGAAAAGCGGGAAATATTTTTCCAATTCATAAACCAGGTAAAGAGAAATCAGAACCTAGTAGTTACAGACTCATTAGTCTGCTATCAAACATGGGAAAGATTGTGGAAAACACCATACATAACAGGCTGAATAGATATGTTGGAAAATAATATTATAATTGATAATCAATTTGGATTCAGAAACGACCATAGTACTGTCCAAGAAGAGGCGAGAATCGCAAGTGATATCAGTGTAGGATTTAATCTAAATAAAGTAACTGTAATGTTGCTTTTAGACATCGAAAAAGCATTCGATAGAGTGTGGATCGATGGCCTAATGGCAAAAATGATACAATTTGAGTACTCAAGTGTACTGGTCAAATTCATTAACTCATATATGAGGGATAGGCATCTCATCGTGTCAGTTGACGGTGAACCATCCTCAAAAAGAAAAATAGGAGCAGGTGTACCACAAGGCTCAGTGCTGGGTCCCAAACTGTTCAACATTTATTTAAATGATATCCCTAAATTTGAAAAAACTCACACTGCTTTATTTGCGGATGATACTGCGATATATGCGCAAGCATATAATGCAATAATAGCAGCTAAACAGGTACAAATAAACTTGTATATACTAGAAAAATTTTATCTCAACTGGAAAATATCATTAAATGCAACTAAAACTGAAGTAATAATATTTAGTAAAAAATGTAATAATAATAGTAAAATATTTGAACACATCAAAGTCTATGGACACAATACCACACCAGTGACGTCAGTTCGGTACCTTGGGGTACACCTGGACTCGAGACTCACATATAGAACACATATAAACAAAATCCTACAAAAAGCATATATGGTACAAAGAAAGGTCTATCCTCTCATGGCTAACAACTCGAAAGTCTCTAGGAATAATAAATTATTAATATATAAGATGGTACTGAGACCTATTATAACATATGCAACAGGAGTTTTGTGCAGCATTGCACCAACTCATATGAAAAAACTTCAAGTGTTCCAAAATAAGTGCCTAAGATTAGTATTAAATGAAAACAGATATGCAAAAATTATTGAAATGCATGAAAGTGCTGATATGAAACTGATGCGAGACTATGTCAAAGAACTACCAGAACATTTTTACAACAATCTCCTAGGACCAAACCCATTATCGAAAGACCTAGCTAAACTTAAAGTACATAATCTTCCCTTCAGACACAAACATAAGCTCCCACACGAAAATCTAGATATTTTTTTCAATTAAGAGACAAAATTCGAGGCAGTTCTGTAATTAAATTATCAAAAGCTGGTTTTTTAATACCTTTTCCAGCAGGCAACATATTCAAAACCACTCTACCGCATCTGTACTAATTGACAATCCAATAACTAGACACATTTCAGTGAAAATGTACAACTAAGAGAAAACAGTAGGTTAAATTTGTGATAAAACAAGTAGGTACTACGAAGTTATAAATGTATATTTTTTGTTACTTTCTTATAATATTTGATGTAAGTCACATCTGTATGAAAATCCTGAGAGCTAATAAATATCTTGTAACAGACATGTGGGGATGTCTGTTAGGAACCATCAAAGGCGGGAGGAATACCACCAAATAGAGAAAAGCGTGAGTGAGAGAGAACAGGGAGAGAATATTTTTATATTAATCGCGTAATATTCCACCACGGTGTGGCTAAACCCGATTCGCGTAATTTTCCACCCCGGGGTGGCTACAACCGGAAAATAGGCTTTAGTATACCTTATCCTCCACCCTCAGGTGGTTAATTAGTGAGTTGCTCGCCCCTTACCGACCCAAGCACGAGTTTTGTGGGCCCACTAAAGATTATTGTGAAGAAGGGCCAAAATACGAGCCATCCGATAGTTTTTTTTGGGATTCTCCCTCAGTTAATCTTGCGGGCATTTGAATAAGCCCGGCTGAAATACCGGCGCTCCAATACGCGGATTTTAAGGGGATTAATTAGTTACGTTTTTGATTTTTGGTGGAAGGTCGTGCAAAGCAGGTACAGCCCCTGCCTTTGACGAATTGCCAGGCTGTTTAAGATTTCTATTATTATTTTCAGGTTTCGAGTATATTTATTATTTTAATTAACCCCCTAGATCCCGGAGAATCACCCCGTAGGAAGCGCCAGAACCCTAGAATTACCTGTGAGCAATCACCCGATAAGAACCCGGTCGGTAAAGGGGAGAGCAAGGACCACGGTTAGGCTAGAGAGGGTGACACTACCAGGTGCCCTCGGAAAATTTCGGGAGGACCTCGGGAAATAGGGCGGAGCCTCCCGGTCCTTCCCCCATTCGATCACATCGACGTGATCCATCAGTCGCGATCTGTGGATCGAAAGGATAGGTCGATAATTAGTGAAAAATAGTTTTGACGAGTGACAATGAAAGGGAAAGGCAGGCGAAGACGCTTGAATTGCATGGTGAGTTAATGGTTTAATTGTTTAAATTATTCGCTTGGGGCTAACCCCAAAGCGCCTTTCTCCACTTCCGGGTGGTTAATAATGATAAAATAGTAACAATTTTCCCGATGTGTTATACGTCTCCCGTTACTGAATAACGGGTGTTCTCCAGGTTTTACCTGGCCGAAATTCCCTTCATCGGGCCCTTTGACATATTTTATTGGTGTGTGGCAAATAGAACGAAGGGTTAAAATGGTTGTTGTGATGCTGCGTGATAATGTGAAGGGCAGGGAGGGGTGGAGATTGCATCATCCACCCGTTCGATGTCCGGAACGAAATTCCGCCGGAACTTCTAATAAGTCCAGGTCGGTTAATAATGACCCGAAATCCTTCACATTTTGTGAGATTGTTCGGGAAACTATTCCACTAAGGTGGACCTGTGAATTTTGGAAATCCACTCAGCCGTTCCCTAGATGCGTCTAATTGCCGGTTTGTCGGTTAATTCCCCCCTTGGTGTAGTACCATGGGTGGGCCCATTGTCTGACGCATGAGGTGCGTTCAAGCTTCCGGCGGGATTACGGTGATCCTGTGACGGGTGGAAATGATTAGCAAATTCTGAATTTCTGTGGGAAGACTCTACGAGGGTGTCCCCATTTAATGCATTAAAAATTTTGAGTTTCGCCTCTGCGGATTAGGCGTTTTTCACGAATCTCCGGAGGCGTGATTTCCGGCTTCAAAACCTCCCCCCATGCGTGGTGGGTTTGGCTTCCGTCTCCCTCGCTCCCGTGGCGTCTTACCGAACATCTCTCTCTCTCTCTCTCGCACACGTTCGGTTACACGATCTTTAGCAATTTCTGGTCCTTTTACGTTATCGGAACTGAGATTTTTTTTGGGAATGTATATTCAGGGAATTATGCCGAGTTAATTGGGAATATGCCCCGAAGTTTTGGTAATAACTTGGGTGTTTGTTAAAAACTATTCAGGGTTATTTCCCTGGTGAAAAATAAAGGAAATTCAAAGGGGATGTTGAGGAAAAGATAGAGTTTGGGAGGTTTTGTATAATGTTTAGAGATCATTAGGAGGGCGGAGAATTTGGAAAAATATAAATAATTAAACTATTCTTTGTGACTTTTTTTTTAAATTATTTTTCTCTCCTTGAACCCCCTTTTTTTTCGTGGCCAATGCCTCTAGTTCCACCTGAAACCCACCCCTCTCTCCACAACCTAGCACACTGAGCGACCCGAGGACCGTTACCTTTCCCCCGAATTTGATTGACTCTTTTTTTTTTGTTTTTACTATAAGTTTCGATTACGTTTTTCGTTTTCTGGTTAATTTTAGGATTTCATGGTTGAGGGTTTGTACAACTTCCGGTTTGATACTTCCGGCTTAAAAAGTATCTGGCGCCCATTGGTTAAAATTTTTGAGTCTAATTAGATAAAGGAGAAGTAGGGCGAAGGTGACGGGCATTTTCCGACCCCCATAGAAAATGTCACGTTACAATCTGAATAAAAAAACAAAAAAAGTTCTCGTCCGATCACTGAAGCTGAGCAGCATTGAGCGTGGTTAGTACTTGGATGGGTGACCGCTTGGGAACACCACGTGCCGTTGACTCTTTCTTTTTTTGTTTTTCCAATAAATATAAGGACGGTTAGGCGCAATAATGTATTTAATTGTACCATAATTCTTCAGTCACAAGATTCATCAATATTCCTTATGACATTTGTTGCTGCGGCTTTCTTCTGCTGTGGTAAAGGGTGTTACTGTAACTTGCTCATCAGACTTAAAAATTAGCAATTACAGAAGGAGAGAATGCTCCGTGCAATGATTAGTTACACCATTTTGTCATAATATTACATTATGTAGTTTTGGATAATTTTGTTTACGGATCACGATTTTTGTGTGAATTTGATAGATGAGCATATGATAATTCGTTAAAACGGCATTCTTTTTTTAATGTTCTCAGCCAACGACCATATCCCGCTGAACGCGCCAGTTCTCGTCCAATCACTGAAGCTAAGCAGCATTGAGCGTGGTTAGTACTACAGGGAGTACCGCATGAGCCGTTGAAGCTACGAGTACTGTGATAACCTCAAATTGAGTCGTCTATACGATTAATTCCAAGTCGAGTAATAATTTAATTACGCAATCCCCTCCCAGGATGAAGCAGGGAATCATCCCACTGAGCAAAAAGGTGTATTATGTGCCCGATACTCACAATACCATGTCAAATAACAGGCATAACGATGCGTCCCAACACACCCCGAACTCGCAAACTAAGCGAAAATCCGCTCATGAAAATGGAAACAAAATTCCTCCAAAACAACAAAAAACAAAACCAGTCATCCTCTCAACACGTGAATTAACCCAAGTTTCCGTAATCTACAGAAAGAATATGGAACACAACGTAGTAACCCCAAAGTAATTCCTAACCTCAATAATCCCAGTCCTAGAAAGTCACTCGTCAACAGCCGTCAAACTGACACATCCAAAACAGCTGGTGAGAATAATGAGGATGGTAACGCTTGGTCACTCCCCCCACGGAAGAGAACCAGCAAAGTTAAAATCGTGGATAATAGTGAAAACAGCAAAATGGAGATTCCAAGCCACGACAACAGTTTTTCCAGCTTGGAACTGGACCCTACCAACAGAACGACCCCTGCAGTGCCTGAGGATATCTCTCAAGTATCTGTCAATTATCAATCACTGCCAAATCCGGCCTCACAGGCTGTTCTCAACAATGTGAAAGTGACAAAGCCCCCACCAATAAATGTAGCGAACGTCAAGCTCAATGATATCATTACGCTCTTGTTGAACAAGGACCTACAGAAAGGATCATTTCAGGTGAGACAAACCATTGAACCAGGGGAAGTGTCCATTTTAGCTTCTACCATTGACAGCTTCAAATCTATCATTGATGTACTCAAGGCACAGAACTGTCAATGCTATACATATACTCCGAAATCTCTCAGACCCAAATCCATTGTTCTGAAAGGCATCCAGGGCGATTTCACGGCTGATGATGTTACCACTGAGCTCCAAGGGCTGGAGTTGATTAATGTGAATATTGTCAAGGTCACCAAAGTAATTTTCAATAAGAAAAAACCAAACCACAATTTTATCATCCAAGTCTCGCATGATAGTCAACTGACAGAGCTCACTAAGGTAAAAACTCTTCTCCATCAGCGTGCATACTGGGAACACCTCAAAGAAGAAAAGATTTTCCAATGTAAAAAGTGTCAGAGACTCGGCCATGCCAGCTCGAACTGCAGTCTCCCTTTCCGTTGTGTGAAGTGTGCTGAATCTCACCAACCTGGCGAATGCACCCTGGATTCAAAAACTGGTAAAGATCAACTGAAATGTGCCAACTGTGGTAACACAGGGCATCCTGCGAGCTATCGCGAATTTAGTGAAAGAGCGTGCTCATGGTGGGCAGACAACGACCAAAGCTCGTATTAGGGTCATCAGCAAGCATGTTAACCCAGCCGTCTCATTTGCAGCAGCTGCTGGATCTCAACATCAAGGACACGGCCAAACACAGCTCCCCCAAGCCCCAAGGCGTTGTGAATTTACCAATACTCATTATCCTCCACGAGAACCAGCAAACCAAAACATCCCCCCCTGGTTTGAAACGCTCAAAAAGGAACTCATTGAATCAATTAGCCCAAAAATCAGGGAAATCAGTAACCAGGTGGCTCTGAACACCGCTAAGATTAACTCCATCATCAGCATGATAGGTTACGATATTCAAACAGTATAATGGATAACTCATTCAATGCAACACCACACGAGACACCTCCTTCACAGGAAAATTCACGAACTCTATCATCTCTGGAGATGGCCACAATCAATGTCAACTCCATTGTGACTCAACAACGAAGATTCTTCTTACTCAAATTCATCGAAAACAATGATTTAGACATTATATTTCTATCAGAGACTAATCTCACTGCGAAGCATAAGCTCCAATTCCCCTGTCACGATATCGTGAGAACCGATAGACCTCAATCCCAGTTCGGCGGAGGGACAGCAATCCTGGTAAAAAAAAACATTAACTACGCAGTCATCACATATCCCAGCTCAAAGAGAAACTCGGTTCTCGAGTACACGATAATAAAACTCACTTCTGAAACGATATACGCCCGAGCGCATAACGCAATAATAGCTGCCAAACAAATACAAATTCACATGTCCATCCTCGAGAAGTTCTGTCGGAAATGGAAAATCTCTTTAAACGCAGCAAAAACGAAAGTTATAATTTTCAGTAAAAAATGCAATAGTAACTCCAAAATTTACGAACCCATTAAAGTCTACGGACATAAGGCAATCCCAGTAACATCAGTAAAATACCTTGGGGTACATCTTGATTCAAAATTAACATATGGAACTCATGTAAATAAAGTGTTGAAAAAAGCGTACGTGGAACAACGAAAAATTTATCCTCTTATGGCTAAAAACTCCAACGTAGCGAAACACAACAAACTTCTCATCTACAAAATGATATTAAGACCGATTATGACATATGCATCTGGGGTTTGGTGTAGTACTGCACCAACTCATTTACACAAACTACAAGTATTTCAAAACAAATGTCTAAGACTCATACTGGAGGAAGATCGATATTCACGAATTAAAGACATGCATGAACCCTTGGACTTATCACTAATGAAAGACTACGTCAAAGCGCTAGCAGAACATTTTTATACACAGCTGCTTGGCACAAATCCCCTATCAAAAGATCTAGCTCAACTTAAAGTACACAATCTTCCATTTAAATACAAACATGTTCATAGGAATCATACCATAATTAAGACAGAAATAGTAGGTTAAACATGTTATTTAGACAAGTAGGTACTACGCCCAAAATATCCAGCTGTTAATATTTTTATATGTATATTAGTTATAAGCTACATATGTATGAAGATCTCAATTGCCAATAAATATTATTTAAAAAAAAAAAAAAAAAAAAAAGTTCTCGTGCGATTACTGAAGCTAAGCAGCATTGAGCGTGGTTAGTACTTGGATGGGTGACCGCTTGGGAACACCACGTGCCGTTGGCTCTTTCTTTTTTTGCTTTTTAAATATAAGAACGGTTATGCGTAATAATGCGTTTGATTGTACCATAATTCTTTAGTCATAAGATTCGACAATATTCTTTGTGACATTTGTTTCTGGGGCTTTTTTCTGCAGTGGAAAAGGGTGTTACTGTAACTTGTTGATCAGCCTTAGAAATTGTCAATTACAGAAGTAGTAATATAATTACGTCGAAACAATGGAAAAAAATTCACGAAGCAGTAAATTATTGGAAGAAATAAATAATTTGGCAGAAAATTGTTCCGATACAGAGTGTGATGAAAGTGATCTAGTTGAAAATGAATCCCTTCCATAAACCAACGAAAGCCGAAGCGAGTCATCCGCTAGTGACAGTGAAGATGAACTATTTCGACGTTTGCGTAGGAAAAATAAAACGGTGCAAGTTTTTTCTAATTCTGAAAGTGAAAGTGATCAGGATGTTGAAGTGTCTGAAATCGATTAAGATCCTAAAATAGCTGTTGACGGCACTGTGTGGACAAAACTGTAAGAGGGCTCAACACCAGGAAGATTACCAAGACCCAACATTTTCAAAGAAATGTCAGGTCCAACGGTATACGCGAAACGACATATTATGAAAGGTAGTGTAAGAACAGCCTTTTCCTTGATACTCTGCAATACTGTTATGAGACATATCAAAATTTTTACTGAAGCAGAAGCTCATCGTATTTTGAATAACCATGACTGGACTCTCTCGTTAGCAGAGTTGAATGCGTTTATCGCAATTTTATATGCTCGTGGTGCATACGAAGCAAAAAATTTAAAACTTTCATATTTATGGTCCGAAAAATGGGGTCCAAAATTTTTCTCGAATGCAATGAGCAGAAATAAATTCACCAAAATTCTTCGGCTAATTCGATTTGATATGAGAAATGAAAGAAGCCAAAGATAGCAAACAAATAAATTTGCATTAGTTTCAGAGGTGTGGAATAAATTCATTGAATATAGCCAAATATGTTAGAAGTCAGGTGCTGCCATTACAATTGATGAGCAGTTATTCCCAACAAAAGCCAGATGTAGATTTACGCAGTATATGCCGACCAAGCCGAATAAGATTGGTATAAAATTCTGGTTGGCGTCGGATGTAAAAAGTAAATATATCGTAAATGCATTTCCCTACTTAGGAAAAGACGAAACGAGATTAGACGTGCGTTTAGGTGAATTTGTCGTCCTAAAACTTATAGATCCATATATTGGTTGCGGAAGAACAGTTACAACAGATAATTTCTTTACAAGTTTGCCATTAGCAACAAAACTCATAACTAAAAGAACTTCCCTAGTTGGCACTATAAGACAAAATAAGAGAGAACTACCTAAACTTGCAAAATCAAAAAAGGGTGACATGTCTCGCCTTTCGACAGTACTTTATAAAACAGAGAAATGTACTCTGACCATATATAAGACTAAACCCAATAAAAAAGTGTTAGTGCTCAGCTCAAAACATCAGTCAGTGAAGATTGAAAAAGATGAAAAACGTTTACCTGAAACGATTACATTTTATAATAATACCAAATTTGGCGTAGATCTTACGGATCAAATGGCTCGAAAATATACTGTGAAAGCTGGATCTCGAAGATGGCCATTACAAGTGTTTTACAATATTTTAGATCTTGTCGGAATAAATGCATGGATATTGTATAAATAAACAACAGGTGAAAATATTTCAAGAAAATACTTTTTATTTCAGTTATGCGAAGAACTTGCATTTGACTACCAAGAACTAATCGGTAGATCTACAGATCAAGCAGAAGGAATAATATCATCAATATCGTCACAAAATCAGACACATATGTCGATGAAACGTAAACGGTGTCAAATAGCATATTGTACTAATAATAAAACGCACAACATTTGTGGTACATGCCATAAACGAGTCTGTGGTAAATGTTCTGCTAAAATATCTGTAACTTTAAAAAATGTTCTTAACTTTTATGCATAATTATTTAAAAAATTACTGCTATTGTATTACTATTATTCAAAGATTATATTTAAACGTTGTTTATAAAATTAAAAAATATATAAAAACGTAAAAATTGCTGTCTTTTCTTATATATCTTTTAGAATTTAAGAAACAAGTCATTTTGGCCCATCCCGTAGAAGTAGGTATACGTCAGTCCTCGGTAGTTCGTGTGTTAAAACGCCATTTTTTTAAAATCTTCTCAGCCAACGACCATATCACGCTGAACACGCCAGTTCTCGTCCCGTGCCATAACAACGACGAAAAATCACAGAACATTGCGAATAATTGGAATAAAAACCAAAAAAGCACTCCTATACAATAAAACTACCTCACTGTAACAGCAAAACAATCAAATATAATTCCAATATACGTGTCTCATCAACAAATAACAAAATAAGTGATCCTAACCTCACTAATCACCATGTGCTTCCCGATTCAGGGAAACATGAAGGGAATTTCACAAGTATAGTGATAACCGAAGCACCTAAGAGAAAGTTGGAAATATCCCCCCAAAAAATGAAAACAAATAAGAGGACAGATCACAACTATGTGAACCCAATCAAACCACAGAGCTCGATAAAATTACAAAATAAATTTAGCATATGTAAGAAAACATATGTAATCAGAGGACTCCATGAAGATACTGAACCCACCGCAATAAAGGAAGAAATTGAACTCCAGGGTTTCAATGTGATTAATGTGTCCCTAATGAAGAATACTAGACAGACCAAACACATGGTAACCATGACTGGAGACACCAATCTGAACACTATACAAAAACAGATAGCATACTTGAAACATGAAAATCACATGGGAACATTACATGAACAAACGACGAATAACGCAGTGTAGGAGATGCCAAGAGTGGGGGCACTCAACAACAAACTGCGTCGCAAAACCATTGTGCCTCAAATGTGCCGAAAATCACCTTACAAGAGAGTGCACAAAAACCAGGGATACTCCAGCCACATGTGCCAACTGTGGAGGAAAACATCCAGCAAATGCTACGTCATGTGAAGCTTACAAGAGGAGAATCGAGCTGATCGAGAAAAAGAAGACCCCACTGGGAACCAAACGGAAATTATCTCAAAATCCCTTGGATATAAATAACACTGTCCACTTCCCAAAACTAGGAACCCCAAGAAAAGAAGAAAGAAGAAACTACAACCAGCACGAGCAGCAAAGTACAGATCTGCTGAAAGACAAAAGAGGAAAAAACTATTGGTATCAAAGATCAAGAGGACAATCACCGGACGAACGAAATAACAGAGATGAGAACCTCCCCCACGAGCTCTATCTTACCACAGCTGACGAGAAACTTCCAGACCGAAACCAGAAGACAAATGACATAATATTAAATTATGGAGAACACCCCATACAGAGCAATAACGTAAGTGCTAATAAGAGTTAATTTAACGATTTCCTGAAACTAACAAATGAAATAAAAGAATTAAATCAAATATTTAACATATCAGAAATGCTTAGAGAGGTCATGGAATTTGAAAAACAAATAGCCAAATGCCACAACAAAAGTGAACAATTTCAAGTACTAATTGAATTCTGTCAGAAGCTAGAAAATGAATAATTTAATCATCTGTACATGGAATGCAGATGGACTAAGAAATAAAATGGGGGAACTCATTAATTTCTTGAACAACCAAAAAATAGACATAATGATAATAAACGAAACTCTGTACAAAGAAACCACACGAACACCAAAAATCAAGAATTTTACTACCTATCATGAATTTAGAAAAGACGTCACGAGAGGAATATCAATGTTAGTTAAAAATTCAATACCGCATAAAAAAGTAAAGAAAAATAATAACGTGAGCATTGAGCACATAGGCATACAATTAGCCAGTAAAATTAATATAATTGGAGCTTATATGAGTCCAAACAAAAAATATACAATAAGAGACCTAGACTTACTAATGGGAACAGGGGATAAAGTCCTGTTAGTCGGAGACCTAAACGCTACCCATCAAGCATGGAATAATACGCGAAATAACACAAGAGGCCTGCTAATCTTTAACTACTGTCTTAATAATAATTGTAACATCTCCTTCCCAGATAAACACACACACTTTCCAGACAATGGCACCAATCCCTCAACTATAGATCTAGCAATATATAAAAATATTACCCAAATATCAAGTGTAGAGACCCGAAACCAATTAAATTCGGACCATAACCCGATTATACTTAATTTAGGATCTCAATTTAAACACGAAGACATTAGAAAGGGCTATGATTATGATCAAACCGACTGGAAACAATTTCGTCTTTCACTAGACAAGAAACTGCATATGCCCGAAGATATTAACACAATAGAAAATCTTGAAAAACAAATCCAAAAACTAACAAACACTCTACAACACTGCATTAAAGAAACAATACCACATAAATCCTTTAAACAAATAACAGATAACCTACCATCATATATCCTAGAAGCAATTAAAGACAAAAACAAGACGCGTAGGCTCTGGCAAACAACTCGGCTCCCAGTATATAAGACTGAACTTAAAAATAAAATGAACAGTATCAGAAATCAAATAAATAATTATAGTCATAAAGTATGGGAAGCAAAGTTGAAGAAGATCAATGCCACAGATAATTCATTGTGGAGAATGACAAAGATTTTCAAAAAAGAATTTGTTCCAATACCAACACTAGTAAACGGGAATGATGAAGCCATAATTAATATAGATAAAGCAAATATGCTAGCTTCACAATTCGAACAGGTACATAATGTTGACTTAGAAAATATTACTGACGAACAAAGGGTCATTATTAATAATGTAAAGGATTATGTCAGCTCATGTTCGACAGAAGACTGGAAGGAATTTACCACGACTCCTGTAGAAGTTATTAAGATAATTAGAAGACTACCAGGCAAAAAAGCCCCAGGGCTTGATAACATTCAGAACATCATTTACAAAAATTTAACACAGAAAGCACTTCTCCACTTAACAAATATAATCAATTCATCCATAAAACTATCACACTTTTCTAAACACTGGAAAACTGGTAGTATTTTCCCCATTCACAAACCAGGTAAGGAAAAATCACATCCAAGCAGCTACAGACCTATCAGTCTGCTGTCAAATATGGACAAAATAATAGAAAAAGTACTACATGAAAGACTGAACAGATTTGAAATTAAAAACAAAATAATTATTGACAACCAATTTGGATTTAGAGATAAACATAGTACAGTCCAACAAGTTACTAGAATAGTTAATGACATTAGCAAAGGATATAAAGAGAACAAAGTTACAGTAATGCTACTTCTAGACATAGAAAAAGCATTTGATAGAGTCTGGATAGACGGGCTACTATCAAAAATGATAAAATATAAATACCCAAGTGTTCTTATTAAATTTATAAACTCCTACATGAGAAATAGACACCTAACAGTCTCCGTCAACGGTGAATTTTCTACCAAGAGAAAAATTAAAGCAGGTGTGCCGCAGGGGTCAGTATTGGGGCCGAAATTATTTAACATATATCTCAACGACATTCCAACCTTCCCCAAAACAAATACTGCATTATTTGCAAATGATTCTGCACTCTATGTTAGTAGCTACTGTGCAATCATCGCTGCCAAACAAATCCAAACTCATATGTACATACTAGAAAAATATTACTCACACTGGAAAATTGCCCTAAATGCAGCAAAAACAGAAGTAATAGTCTTCAGCAAAAAAGGTAACAGAAACAATAGAATAATAGAACCAATCAAAGTCTACGGACACAAAACAAAACCTTACACAAATGCAAGGACCTAGGAGTCCACCTAGATTCTAAGCTAACATATAAAATGCACATAAACAGAGTACTGCAAAAAGCGTATCTCCTACAAAGAAAAATGTATCCTTTACTAGCCAGAAACTCTCCCGTGCCCAAGCACAACAAAATATTAATATATAAAATGATAATTAGACCGATTCTCACATATGCCACAGCGGTTTGGTGCAATGCAGCTCCAACACATATTAATAGGCTGCAAATTTATCAAAATAAATGTTTAAGACTCATACTAAATAAGGATAGAACTGCGAGAATCAACGCAATGCATGAGGAAATACAACTCGAAAAGATAGGGGATTATATTAAGAAGCTAGCTGAGCAATTCTATGGAAAGCTTCTTGGTGATAACCCATTACCTAAAAACATAACTAGGCTAAAAGTTCATAACCTGTCATTTAAACATAAGCACAAACTACCTTACGATACACTAGATATATTCTACAACTGAAAATAAAATAGTTGACTAGTAATTTTAAGCTAAGACTGCAACAAATATGAGGCAAGCCTCAGCAGCAGGCCATATACTTCCTCACACCCCAGAAATTGGTTTTTTAGAAAATACTTTTCCAATAAACAACATATACACTATCACAAAATCGCACATGTAAAACTACACTAGTAAAACGAACAAAAACACAGACCCTTGAAGCTGTACTTAAAAATTAACAGTAGGTTAAACTTGTTATCAACAAGTAGGAACTACACAGATCTCGAGATGGTATTATTTTTTCACATGCTAATCTATACACATGTGGAAATGTAAATATTGTTGGAAAATATATAAACATGTTATAAAAAAAAAAAGTTCTCGTCCGATCACTGAAGCTAAGCAGCATTGAGCGTGGTTAGTACTTGGATGGGTGACCGCTTGGGAACACCACGTGCCGTTGGCTTTTTTATTTTTTGTTTTTTGAATCTCATAAAAATCAAAAATATTTTTTGAAAAAAATTGGCCAAGTCCACGTTTCAATGTATTCTGTTTTGCACGGTTTCGTTGACTTCACTGGTTTCAAAAAATGTTAACAATGAAAAGAAAGCCAAGCGTGTATAAATAGACTGCCTTATTTACGAAGCCATCACTATAAATGCAAGGTTTATGCCAAAAACGCCTGATATTTGGTCGAAAAAAAATGTTCGAAAAAAAACGCCGCGACCAACCTACTTGGCGCGGTTTTTTCTACTAACGAGGATTTAGCTTAGGAGGTTCTGTATCTTGAAGCATATTTCAGGATCAGAAACTATATTGCCACAGGAGGTGTTTGCAGATTATGAGATAATAATGTGTTTCATTTCAATCAGGTAGAATTCCTCCATGGCTTAAACCCAGAACTGCTCAATAGTGCAACCCTGGAATTAGGGGAATTTATTACCTTATACAATTGGATAATCTGGTATCCACAGATCAATATGTCTGGCACAGTAAGGCAGCAATGATATTTTGTCCAGGGACACTTCTTGAACCTAATCCTATAAAGGTAGGACCCATATCTACAGTGAATAGTAGCTCTCATCTGATGGGGTTTTTTAGAAACCGCGCCATCTTATAATTTTATAAGATAGATAGATAGATTTTAGATAGATAGATAGATTTTTTTTTATTTATATTTATATATATATATTGTGACCTTGGCCGAGGAATTAAATATATTAATTCCCGGCGAAGACACGATGTTGGGGGGATAAATGGGTAATTTACGAATTCAATAATTTTATTCAAGAATTTACAGGAGGGCCCTGAAATGATAATGGGGGGGAGGTGAATAATTACTCGGGTGGGATATGATAGAGAAATACCGTATATTCTAATAAGTGGTTGGACGTTTAAATGTAATAATTCTCACAGTATAATTCCAGGCCTTTTCTTAACAATTAATCAAGGGTGGGGGCAAGGCCAGCCAGCTTGCGACACACCGGTAAATAATGATAATCAGGAAAACAATATAAAGAAAAGAACAAAAGAAATCGGAATCGACCCTGACGGACACATAGACTGAATTCACACAGGTGGCATTGGGGCCCGCAATGTTCGGCGAGGGGGGGGGAGCAGAGATATGCACTCCTGGACTTTTAGCATCACCAATATGAGCAGGGGGTGCTATGAGTAACGTGTACAGATACCCAGCCGAAAGACTGGCTCCTGAGCACCGTGGTCACCACCATCCTACGGGAAGGGGCTCCTCTGTTCTTCTGGATAAGGATGCGCTCACCAAGTTGACCAGGGTGATTCTCCTGAGAGGGATCAGAGGGTGATGGCGATTCTCCCGATAAAAAAGGTGGGTGCGGCTGTCGCCCTGGATCGACTTAAAAAGAAGAATACGGGCCTTCTCATTGAAAAATAGAGGACCTAAGTATGCAGGGAGAGGATCAAACATTGTAGGAAGGGGAGAAAGTATCGTCGTGGAGTCAGGAGCGAGGGAGGTTGAGAAGCCAAGCCAGGTGACTCTGGAACTGCGCCTACCACTCCAAAGCTGATGTGGACTGGATTCAGTAGAAAAATATGCAAAGAGAACACAAAAACCTGCTCAAGAAATCAAAGGAATCTGTATCGAGAACCTTCTGCTAGAATCTGGAAGCGAAGCCGCAGGTGGCTAGGCTCGGCCAGGGTTTTTCAGCGGTTCCAGTCAAAGGTCGGGCGGCATAGCACTCTCGAATAGAGAGGCTCTCACGTAGCTAACCGACATCCTGGACCACCTAATCCGGGTGCACTTCCCAGATTCCGTTATACGGAGAGGGGAAGTCTCTACTGGAAAAGATTGGGCATGGCCAGGAAGGACCGACCCCGATTGGGGCTTACCCTCCAAAATAGTAACGCTGGGCGACCTGCAGGGGGCGGTGAGCTTCTTCCATATGTACAAGAGCCCGAAATTTACCCGACGCTCTTGAGGAAAAAAACTCCACTGCTATTACCCAGGCTGTTGCCGGCTTTAAGGACATCCCTGGCATTAGAGCCCAAAAGATGATGAGAGGCTCGAGTTATATACATTCCTAAGCGGGAAAGTGCAGCTGCGACGATGTCAAGGTCAGCAGACCTATCAGCCTGAGCGTTTTCCTGCTGAAGACATTGGAGAGGCTCATCAATAGGTACACTCAAGAGGGATCACAGCACGCTCACCAGGCGAGCAAATCGACGGAGAGTGCACTACACCGCCTGGTTGGACAGATAGAAAAAGCAAGGAAGAGGAAGGAGGACACGAGTGCTCTAATTATTAATCCTGCCCAACGTACCCCGAATCCCACAAAAACATAATCTCTCCACTAGTGTCGAAGGTCTCTTTCCTTTTCCCTTCAATGCATGAAGTTTCAAGAAGGGAGACTAACATTTTCAATTAAATATTTCTTGTATTCTGTTTATTTATAGTTGGAAATTTTGTGAAAGAACGTGAGAACACACTTTGTCCAGGAGATTTTTCCATAACTTATTGTGATTGGTTAACGATGAGCGACGAATCTAGCCAATTATTGCCGACGTTAGACTTCGTCATGGAGAATGCTGCATCAGACATTGAATTTTTACGAAGCCGATATAGAAGGTTTTCGAAGCCGTCAAAGAAATTTTAGTAGACGGCATAGCCATTTTTGTCAGGCCTGCAGTTTGTGCCAAGATAGGAAGGCAGCACAGTAATTTTGATCGAAATAACACTATAAAAATTGTCAGATTTTGCTGTCCATCTACCAAAGGTTTCCGCAAAATTTGATAAAACCGTACGAAAATAGTGGCACGATTCGACACCTAAAAACGTTATAATTTTTGCATCAATTTGATCAACTTATCACCCAGAAAATTATAACCAAGTTGAAAAGTCAAGACATATCCGCAAGAACTCCTTCAACAATTTCAATCATCCATTATCGATAACAAATGGTTGAAAAATAATTAATTAAAATAATAATTAGTTAAAAATGTAATTCGAATGACGGTGAGTTTTTCCGATCTCTATTCAATTTTTGTCTGATTTACCTTATTTGGCAAATTTAGCCATTGAAAAATGTTAAAACTATGGAGCGGTCTACGAAATTCAGTAAAATTTACTCCATCTATGCGAAGATAGCTTACTACAACATGAGAGAATAACGGACTGTGTGTCAAAGTCCAACGTTAATACACGTGTTATTCATTCAAAACTTTTGCATCACGCGCAACGATTATTCTAGAACAAATTCGTCACCCCCGCAGTATTACTGATGAGATGATGAAGATTGACCTACGAAATTAGTCACCAAAATGAATTTGCATTCACCGGCAGTTTGGGGTTTGAAATACGGCAACTATTTTCGGAATAAACATGTGACGATACTCGATATATTAACTCCGCGTTTGCATCATAGTGGTATACAAGAAGGAGGCACAAAGATATTTCGTTGTAAGCATGAGGTGTTCCCGCTATTTTTAATGGACACCTTCGCGCTAAACGAATGACCCGACCATGATTTTTGAACATAAATAGTTCAGGTGCCCTCAGTCAAGGACTTTTATCATCCGGATCAAAATGGAAGATCAAGGGGTTGCGAATTTTTTACTCACACAATGTCGGGATATTGAGGAGGTGATTATCCACTCGTGTTCTCACATGAGGATGCGAGTATAAATACACACCACAGCGAAACATAATATCTGTGTGGAGAAATTGAATGAAGCGAAAAAGAGCAAGCCGATGAATGAGACAAAACAACTGCTGGTATGCAATTGCGAGGTACAGCATAGTCTAAGGCATCACGTATTGATGTTTAGGACGCAACTCTTTTTTTTTTTTTTTTGAGGAGGTAATTCTGGGAAGAATTGAAAATGGAGTTGTCAATTAGAAAAACGTTGTGATATCACTTTTCACTTTTTTCATTTTATTTCGACTAAAATTCAAGAATGTCTAAGGAATTATTTTATAATGTGTGGATATCAAACACGAAATTATTATTATCGACGGGAAAGTCTATCTACAATACCGCGAGGTCAGAGTAACAACAAAATACACAAACAAGAAACAAAACCCATGCCCTCTTGGCAGAAAGTGCGGACCATGATGAAAGTCGCGTTTTTTGGTTTGCATGAAGAGGGGGTGTTGAAAATTCCCCAAGACCCTAAAGAAAATGGAACCTTAAAATTTTAACCGTAATAAAATTAATCGCCGTAACAGTATGGGGTTATGGTAAGATTTAACCGTTATTAATAAAACCCGAATATTTGGGAAATTTGAAAGAGTGTATGTAATAAATCGTTTAGCGGACAAGCAAATGTTTTTTTAGAAATCAAGAGGTTGGTTTTTCTTTCATTATTCCCGATTTTATGTTCCTCAAGATTGAGAATAATTTTAAGACGAATAGAAAGACCCCACCCGCGACGGAACGCGAATCAAGGCTGCAATGATGCGGTTGTGCTATTGAATGGTTTTATTAAATGTAATTCAATCCAACGTGATGCCATTGCGGGAATTGTTAATTGGAAATAGTAATGCATCGATCCATATAGAATATGAAGGATGACAAGACTCCTTTACAGTATGTAATTCTTTCCCTGATTGGGGTTGACTGTAAATGCCAAGGTATGTCAATGCCGAAACGATGAGATCTAGACGCATGAGCCAGTTGATCCCACCTTGTACGATCGATTAGTAACTCACGAGAGAATTGTAAACGCCGAACCGAAAGAGCTCCTTTCTTCTTCTCAACTAACTTTCGTTGCTTTTCAATATTTTAGATTTTTCAATCATAGACAAAAATTAAGATCAATTTTTGAGAAAGTGAGAGCCGACTGTTGACTCATATGAATGGAATACCGTACACAGAAAAAAATGATCGTATAATACAAGATTTAAAGCGTCATTTAGGAAATTCGTAAACACGTGAATTATGATTTTGAAAATATAAAGTACGAGCTTGAAAATGTAAATTACGATTTATAAAACGTAAAGTACGGGTTCCGACCTCGTATTTATGTTTTTGGGACGTAAATTGCGAGGTCCAATCTCGGAAATGACACCTTTTTTCCCGTAATTTATAAAATTTCAATGACGTAAAATCCATGATTGATGAGATCATAAATGAAATCGAAAACAAAAACTTTTTCAGTAATATAAGATCTTTACTGATTAAAAAATTTGCGGATAGTCAGTGTTTCATTCCTTCCCTTAATAAAAGAAAATGAGGAAAAAGAATAATTAAAAAAACAATTATTTTAATATCGTTGTCATTAAATATTTGAGAACCTAGAAATAGCATAACTAACTCTTAATTTTCTGATAAAAGCTCAATAGCAAATTCTTTCTCCCATGAAACAGATTTCCCCAACATTTTCCAGCCTGGTGCCATCGGGCACTCCCCAAAACCAATGCTGAAATATGCTCAATATAACCATCACGCTTGATATTTTCCCCAGAACAAAATGTCCAGATTTTTCCCATAATTTTAGGAATTGTCACCTTGAATAATTGTTTCTACATTTCCAATTGAAATTTACAATGTCCAGATAACATTTTAATTCCAAAACCAATCATAAAAACTAGCAGGAAAAACTGAGTTCGCAATAAAATATTGCTCTTGAATTTCCTTCGAGTCATTTTACGTCATAATCCGTTGCAGCTGCCTTTCTTGATGAAGGCGTGCAGGTCGACCAAAGGTCAAACCCCATGTAAAAACACTAACCTGAAGGAAAGAACCCGTCTAAGGACCTCCGTCTTCCTTCAGCACGTATCGTCCCCTCTGACCCAATAAAACAACGAGATTTTTCTCCTCCTCAAAAATTGTCAACTTCTAAGTCTGTCACTAAACATTGATTAAAGAAAAGAGAGTCGGTTATAACATCAACATCCTTCCGACAACATCCGATCGATAATTTCTAAGTTCTTGAATCATTTACAATTTTTAGAGATCAGTTTTGCGAGTATTACAGTCAAGTTGTGAAAAATGACTTAAATGTAGAAAACAAAAAGCAAATTTGAGTGTAAAATAAAACCAACTTTGTGTAGATACAAGGCCATCATTTTTGAAAAAAATTTAAAATAACACTGAAGTTTATACATTGTGTATGCAGCTATTAATCCCATCAGTGAGACTTTATATGCCATAATTTAACCAATTGCGGATTAATTATAAAAAAACGGCAGTGAATTTAGTCATTTATTCTTTTGAGTGAAATTAATTTTATAGCTCGAAAGTGTCCCTGGTCAATTATTGATTACGGGCACAACTGTCAGGACGATTTCGTTCTTATCCTACGAAAAATACCATGAAGTGGCACTCGCTTCCGGATTACATGACGAGTTTCTTAATTTTCACTGACTATTTCTCTTTATGTATCATCACAGCTAGAGCAAATCTTAACGTGCTGTCCCAATTTTTCATAAAATTATTGAGTATAGAATACTGAAAATACACTAAAAAAGAAATATGGCAATATCTCTCGATTTTTGTATCAGTGGGTGTACATATTTTCATAGCTTTATATGGTAGCCACTAAGACGAGTATTTTGAAACAAAACTGACATCTTTGCAGTCATTGTTGTGATATTGAGACAGAACGAATTTTGCAAAAGTTGCTATCTCGCAGGAACTACAGGACCGATCGAGCTGAAACGAAGCACAAAAGTCAAGGTTACTGGTAGCGACGATAAGTTGGAAATTTTCATTTTTCGCTACAATTTTTACCGAATGTATGTAGAATTTTCTCAAAATTAATCTTCAAAATTGCCAATTTTCCAGCACATAGGCACAGACGCGACATAAAAACATCGTTTTCTTTTCGCATACATAACATTCTCAATAATCTGCCCTTGAAATTAGAGAATCAAAAACTCGGTCAAGTACAAAGCTTTCTCTCAACAGCAAAACTGCCTAAACCGTTTTTCGACAGTCTTTTTCGGCGCATCGTTAAGCCATGCGCTGTGACGTAGTATTGTAGCACGTTCCCAGTTCGTCGAGTGGGTACGCGATTAGAGTGAAGTTCACTAGACGGCAATTCAAAGGCGAAAGCAAGGGGTGAGAGACAGCGGGCAGGAATGATTAATTTTTATATTTTTGTTTCTGTGGTTTGTTTTGAAAAGCCGGATGCTTGCCATCCACTATTTTGGAGAACCTCGCGGGACTTCGCAGGACATTGTCCGGCCGAAGGGTGTCTAGCGCTGTGATTGGCTGGCCGAAGATTGTCGAGCGTCGGCGGGCGTTGACGCTTATGCACCGGTTAACTGGTTAGGGGGTTACTCTCATGTGAACGCATATATTTTACAACTTTTTAGGAATTTTTTATTATGCGACAACAAAATTCAATCATTTTAATTTTTGATGTAAAACATCTATAGGCGCACTCCTAAACCGAATCGTTGGCGTGGCGATACTTGCCGTGGCGAGCAATCGCCACGCTATACTAAGGTATGCCTATCTATATTCTGTGTAGTAGAGTGTACGGTGTGGCTTCTCACTCAGTTCGACGTTGTTGTTTACTACGGTACACATAACCTGCGTTTTATTTAATTTTTCATTTTACTTTTTGACAATAAAATATGTGTGACAGTGATAACTCAGAAGATCAAAGTGATCAACCTTGTGCAAAGAAAGTGAAACTACACTATGGTATACTATAATACCAAGTCATCAGTAAGTAGATCGTATTTTTCAAGTCTCCATAAATGTAATTATTATATTTTTATATTTAATTAATTATATTCATATTAATCATATTAATAATTTATATAAATTATGTTAATATTATCTTCAATTAAGTATTCTTTTATTATTCATGAAGGAATTAATATAGAAAAATTTATTAATAAAATTTATATTTGCAAATCTTTAGTCATGTATTGCAATAATTAACTAAGATTTGAGTTCATGAGTATATTGAAGCCACACGTAAAATTTTTTTTTTGTGTATTTTAATATCATATTTTTTTTTAATATTTCAGTTCCCAACAATCATCGCAGGGATCACAACATTTTCTTATTGAAACTGGACGCCACCCTGATCATTCAAACACAATGCATACTATCAATCTTGTGTAAGACTTTATTAATCGAATAGTACTAGACTATTTTAATTTTTATCTTAGATTTTATTAACATATTTATATTTTTTTAAATATAAATGTGTGTTTATATTTTTTAATATGGAACAACAATAGATGCTGTATTTGCGAGATATCTTGATGATGTTCCGTCCAATATTTTTGTAACGTACTTTAGTTATCATCGACCAATCGTCACAGTAATACCGGCAGAGGAAACATCAAATATAACTATTACTGAAATCACGAATGAAAATATTTAAATTGTGGCCACTTGATATTAATATCGAACTTTTATATCACATGTAAATAAATGTTTATTAAATAAAGTTACCATTTTCTGTAAGAAATTCGTAATACTTCATTTTTCCATTAGGCTATATTTAATTCCTGTAATAATATCATCTTATATGCATATTACTTGTACACACATGATGTTTCACATTTGCCAGGCGTCCCATGATGGCTCATTTTAATATATTTTTATTTGTATTTTGAAATGTACAAAAAAAATTTTTTCATTCGTTTTTTACATTTTTAACATATATTTTTTTTTAAGTCAAAGTAGTCCCCAACAAAGAAAAGTAGTTCACTGGTCATGGTGTTAGCGGCTGTTCATGTTGTCTGAGATAAAGAAATCGAATGGATTATTATTCAGTAGATCTGCGGCTATCGTCCCTACCAACTATAATCAATTTCATTAAAAAAAAAAAAAAAAATCGAACTTCAAAAAAAATCACGAAAATTTTGTTCTTTTTCGTTAAAAATCGTTTTAAAAAAATATGAAAATATTTTCGAAAATAAACAATTCTGGTAGGGACGATAACTGTAAATGAGTAGAAGAACATATGTAAATTTTAAAGCAATCGATTGAATACTTTTTTTCTAGGACCATGACTGTTTCAGAAAACGGTGATGATTCGAGCAAAATGCGTTTAAAGTTTAAAGCCTGGTAGACAGTCGCTTACGACACGTGGGCGACTATGTGCTGTTACTTATCAAATACTCTGAATTTCGGTCTGAATTTTTCACAGCATGTTTTCAATAGGTTTTACTGTCAAAATATCAAAAAAAAAAATCGATTTTTCGAAGTGATTACATGAGAGTAACCCCTTAAGGCAACGATGTACGGCCGTCGAATGTACCAGATGTGACGCTTTAGGGATCTTTCTCAGATGATTACCCAAGACAGGTGATAACTAAATTTAAATAAAATCGGAGCAATTTCACTGTTGAAAGCAATGATGGGACTATTTAGAGCGGTTCGATCAAGGCTGAAATAGACACCGATTAGTTCCGCGTTGTTACAAAGTTGGAGACTAAATTTGACCTAATTGAAAATCAAATGTGTATTCGCACATAAAATGATGAAAAGAGTGGAAGAAGCATGGCTATAATAAACGAGGGTGCATAATCGGGTCTTACTTGGGCCGTAGGTTCTGCGATCCATGAGAAACCCTACTAAATACATAAATTACCCAAATAAACGGCAGGATTTCGGGTAAATAGTACATTGAAAATATTTAATTAACTTGGGGCATTCCCGCTAATACCAATCAAAGGACATGGATAATTGAGCACATAAACTGAAAATTTCCGAATTAGCGATAATACGGTTTATTACCGCCACATCTAAATCTTATTACAATATTTGTGGAATACTGGGGGGAAAAAAATAATAAGAGAGAAAAACATCTCGTGAAAAAATCTTCACACCAAAAGAGCGAACTCTTCAAGTTCCCCGCATATTTGCCAGTTTGGAATCGGTTAACTCATCCAATCAACGAATACGTCTACCTTAAGTGTTCCGTATTCGAGGGACTGTCTTTAACCCTTCATCCGAATTCTAACACAATCGGTTAGTCAATAGAATAAATCCAAAAATTCTTTCTCCCTCTTTCGCGACAGTTAATAGATTATGTCAGAGACACAAAATAGTTCATTTTTTCATATATTTAAACTTGTTATTCACACTTGTGGTTGTGACAGTGGTTTGGTTCACGAACATAAAAATTTAAGCTATATCGACTAAAGGGTCAACATTAGACAGAACAGAGTGAGTCCACATATCTAATATCTAATGCTAATCAAGTCACTCTCATCACAGGGAGACAACTCTCCCTCTTCATTCTGTTCATTAGAGCATCCAATGTTTCAAATTTAATCAGAGAAATTATAAACTTTTCTACATTAGAAGACCGACAATTTGTAAATCTACCATTCGAGATACTCTTGATTGCCCTTGACTAGATAAATGCGCCTGGCGCTTTAAAGATGAATAACAGTCCGATAAAACAAGAAGACAAAAAAAAATTATTTTCGTTACTGAGGCGCGAAAAGCGCTGTCTACCCGACTGGTTTGAGGACGATAGGTTAAATATTATAAAACCGGACTCCACCGAGATACATTACAGCTACTAGGAGTATAAGTGCTTACCTACCCTCCGCTAACCGCGATCTACTATGCCTCTAACGGAGACTGTCGTAACTTCGGAGTGACATGACGGTTAAGGGTTATTCATTATTTAAAGCATTATTCATTTTTTAGTATTTCGATTAAGATTCCCCCACCCCCCTTCGTACGCCCCTTCGCCCACCCACTATAGATCTTCGTAACGAAAAATGATTATGGCATGAGGGCGATTGAGTTGGATTGTAAGTCTTGTAAAGTTTGCAGCGCTCAGCGTGGCAAGCCTACGTCTCGCCTCGTGCTGCAACCTTCACACTCCACACAATTCTCCCACTATCGTCCTCATGCCCTAACCTACTATTTGTCGACTTGGAATTGTTGGATTCCCGTAATAAATTCAAAACACAGGAGTTATATTTAAATAAAAACTGATATTTATTAGGAAATTCACTCAACGTGTAAATATTGTGACTACAGACTTATGTAGTCAAAACGATTTCTGATCTTAGAATGGACTCAGTGCTCTCGGTGAAGTTCAGGATCTAACTGATTAATGGGTGGACACATGCAGAATGCAAACGAGTCATTCAATTCAACCTTGTGGCGCCTGACGCCCAAACACCTTCATTCAGGGGTTAAAATAGTTGAAATTGCTGCTTTCATCGCTGGAGTGATGTTTAATGAAGGCTACAACCTAGTATTAAAGATTACGCATTTATTAGACTTAAAAATTGGGCTCCAGTGCAAACATTTTTGCAATAAAGCGGACGAGCAGCGCATCACTCGTCAAAACAGGCGCGCCTCATTGGTGACCAAAGAGGCCAGAACAGCTCGACGAATGGAGCAATTGGTCGAAAACCAACTTTTTGAAGAGTCCGAAGGACAGTTATATGGAGCAGGAATCGCTGATTAGCATATTAATAGGGTAAGTTCAAGAAATTTACGATTTTTTGTGAACGAAAACTTTGACACGCAATTTCTCGGATTTCCATCTTTATGATTTTTTCAAATTAGCGGGCAAGATAGGAAAAAAAGTAAACGTCCTATCGAAACGAATCAAAATGTGTTGTATTTGGAATTCAATTCTCTTCTAGGTGAACCTAAAATACCTTAAGAAAGTTAACATTAATCCGGTTTTTAAACGATCTCAAGTAAATTTTTTTTTTTTTAATCCATTTTTTTTTAATCTGCGACAAATTGTTGAATTTTTTACTTTTTGTTGAATTTTCTTGGTTCACCTAGGAATTACACTATTGAAAATTGAAAATTTCTTTTGTTTTTTTGTTCCAGATAAAAATTGCGACCTGTATCTTGCCCGCCACACAGAAATTGCGCACTCGAAGTGCCTCCGTAAATTTCGTCAAACATGAAGAATATCTAATGTATAATAATGAAAAAAATTGAGGAGACTTTTCCAACATATAAGAATAAATCCTAAAAGTTTCATTTCAATCAGACATTTCTTTCCTTTCCAAAAAAATCCGTGAAAATATAAATTTTTTGAAACTTTTTTAAAGCAGGCTCCCACCTTAAATAGTGTTCACTACATTAAGGGGTTACTCTCATGCAGCCCCCTGACACTCAGTCAAACTGCTGTCCGCGCTAATGAAGCCGCCGAGGTGGTGCTACGCGACTTAACGGTAGGCCGCGCCATTACAGCATCGTTCACGGAGAAAAAATTCAAGTAAAAATTACTATGCTAGCCGAATAATGTTGTAGCATTCTTCTTTTCTAGTTTATTTTATCAAGACAATTGAAAAAAAACTAAAATATCAACAAGAAAAATTCTTGTCTCACTTATCAAATTTTATTTAGTAGCATGGTAATTTATTCCAGGTCAATCGATTTTAAACCCCTTTCAAATGAAAAAAGTTACCCGGAAAACAAAAAATGAAAGATCCTTCAATGTTATTTAATAATTTTCCTATAATTTTTATTGAGTTGATACTTTCATTTTTTGTCTTGTGAGACAGATGAATTTTTACTCCTCCATCCATTCAAAATGTGACAGAAAAATACATGATTTTTGCTAAGCTGCGCATGCACTTTTTACCATGCTGCACATTAGAAAATCATCCGACCGTCGGGTAAGCGTCCGTCGATCATCTCCGATTTTATTCGCGACCTTTCGGCCTCGGAAATGTCCGAGCACCCCCGAAAATGCACGCATAAAAACCGTTGGTTATTCGCAGTGCGTACCGTGTAAGGATTAAATGGACGCTGCAAACTTTTGGTTTATTTACCAAAATAATTGGTGAAATCCTAATAAACTTCGACGTAAGTATAATTATTGTTTTCTTCTCTGTCTTCAATTGTTTTTTTCATTTTTTTTGCCATGAAAGAGATCTAAGCACGTGGTTATTGGCATGGCAAAAAATTGCGTTATTAATTAGGTTAAAGACGTGGTTTCATCTCCATAAATCGCAACACTGTTTGTCCTGTGCATCGTTTGTATTTGTTTTTTCTTTTACAGAAGGTTATCAATATGGTAAGGGCTTTACTCACACATTTATTTTCTTTCTCCATACGGATAGTATACATAAATCATACAAAATTATCTTTTCATTTTTGACTGACTCCTGGATCCTCTTCTCGCATGCTTTTTGTAGTCTCTCGTTGGTAATCTAAAAAGTGGATATCCTAGTTGTTTCCGACTTGAAATTATTTCCAGGCTGATCCTGCATACTTCAATCACCCACGTATTAACAACAATGTAAGTAGGAAGTGAATTGATTGAAAAACAAATTTTAGTCCTGTTTCTAACCTGAATTTTTTTTTTGTCTTACAGCCAATTTATCAATTACTGCTTGACAGTACTGACGGGAAGACTATCATAGGTGCATACAGGAACGATGGAAGACGCTCCAAGGTAAATTTTTTGTAAAAAATTGGTTTTGACTTTTAATAAGAATAGTAATAAGTCATTTTTGAATGTATGGGACTTTGACAATTCAATAAAAATAAATGTTTCATAAACAATCTTCGATATGTACTCGTCCATTATTTAAAATTGATTGTAATTTGAGAAAAGAAGTTAACGGACCAAAAAAAAAAAGAAATTAATCCAGGAAAAAATATTAGGCGATCAAGGTCAAAAATGATCAAGCGCCTAATGAAAATTGAATTCCCGGGTAAGAAATTTTACTATGCTGGCATGGTAATTTTTATTCCTGCTGGCATGGTAATTTTTATTTCTGCTGGCCTGACTGTTTTTATTTCTGCAATTGCAATTTTTATTTGACACTTAATACTTTTTAACCCATCGACGAAATGCTACACAATTACTCTGCTACATGGTAATTTTTATCCCGAATCTCTATAGAATTTTTACCAGATTTTTTTCTCCGTGTTCAAACAGCGATGTTGTTTCTCGGAGTCATTCACTATAATTATGGGCAAGTCAATAATGGCAAGATATTGTTTTGTGTATTATAATTTATTAATACATATATCGTTGAATTGTCATGTTTTTGATAGTTTCGCCATTTTTTTCTTTTCTTGATTGATTTTTTTCTGCTCCGCGTTTGATCGTACGCAGAATTCCCGCATGCGTTCAGAGATGAATAAGTGAATTATTTGATAAAGAATGTCTGTAGCATGGTCTTCACACTCAACTGAAAAGCTCGGGTACAAATAAACATCATCAAGAATATCGTCAAATAGATGGGACGAATTAATGCGGTAAATAAATCGTTCTTCTAGGAATAGAATGAAAAATCATCTCGTTTTGTCGCAGCTTTCCACTGACTCACCACATCCTTTGGTGCAGTGAAATAATGAAATTTCTCCGGATTCTGTTTAGAGCCCGAAGTGCACCCACTGACAGCACAGACATTAGGCATCGTGAAAGTCAATCAAAATTGCCCTCAACTCAACATCATCACTTTTGCACTACATCAAACACAAATATTCAATCCACCTCGATTGAATGAAAACAATCTGACGTCCTGTCAATTTTTTCGCGAGTTCAATAATTCTGCTCAATAACAGACCAATCAAATAAATGAGTACAGAGATTCAAGCGATTGAACGTATTACAACTATTAGTATTAAGGACACCACATATACCACGCATTAATTGAGGCTATGTTTTTTCAAAATTCGATGGCGCGCTAACGTTACGACGTGCAGCGCTGCAGGTGGCAGCTTCAATAAGAAGGACATTTTATTTATATGTGGATAGGCCGAGTGTCAGGAGGCTGCTCTCATGTGATCACTTCGAAAAATCGATTTTTTGTTTATATTTTGACAGTAAAACCTATTGAAAACATGCTGTGAAAAATTCAGACCGAAATTCATAGTATTTGATAAGTTACAGCTCATAGTCGCCGACGTGTCGTAAGCGACTGTCGAGCAGGCTTTACACTTTAAACGCATTGTTCTCGAATCATCATTTTCTGAAAGTATCATGGTCCTAGAAAAAAAAGTATTCAACCGATTGCTTTAAAATTTATATACAGGGTCATTTATAAGACTTTGTTGGGGGTGCACCGGCATATTTGGGGGGTGATTTGGAACCGAAAAGTCCTTTTTCACTTTTCGCTCGGACGCACCCCTATCGAGATATGGGGGTGAAAAGAACGGCCAATGGGGCGCGAGCGTTGCGCGGTTCTACGTCCGTGTGCCGCGGGTAAGCGGTGTGCGTGCTTCCCCTTCTCCACGGACGGACGTTCCATTCCGCTAGTCCGCGGAAGAGAGAGGGGGGAAGATATTTCTCTCCCACTCATTGCCAATTTCAAGACAATCCTTTGGGAGGGGGGGTAGAGGGGGTGATTAGATTATATAATTAATATTTAAAATCGTCGAAATAATAATAAACGCGTTTTCTTGATTATTAACTAAACAAATGGATTTACGGCCTTTTGTCACAAGACATTTGTTGCAGAGAATCAAATTGTCTACAAAAAATGTCTTATGGCGGGTCCCGTGAATCCATTTGTTTATTTAATAATTGGATTTGAAATTTAAACAAAAATCCGCGATTAATTAATAAACGAAGACGATTTCGCGATTTTTACCTGAGATAATTAATATTTATAATTGGATTCCTGGCATAAAAGCCGTCTTGATTTTTCCACCAAAAAAGACGTTTTGACAATTATCTTGTAAACAAATGGGTTTACCACATTTTGTCAAGACGCGCCCCATTGGCCGTTCTTTTCACCCCCATATCTCGATAGGGGTGCGTCCGAGCGAAAAGTGGAAAAGGACTTTTCGGTTCCAAATCACCCCCCAAACATGCCGGTGCGCCCCCAACAAAGTCTTATGAATGACCCTGTATACCTATGCGTATACTAATAGCAGTACATTGTTGTTTTAAGTTTTTTTTTCAATTTTTTTTTCAAATAAACAACATCGAAATATATGCTTAGCGCATATTTTTACAAAAACATTTTTTGTTTTTGTGTTTGGGGGGATTCCAAAGCATTTTTGTCAAAATGGGCAAGAGATTTTACACTTCTTTTAGTAAATGTCCACATGTTATCTGGTCTAACTCTCTCTAGACTAAAATTAAACAGGATCGTCCTCAAGACAATTTCCGCTTCCGCCTGACAGACCGCGTTGCTGCTGTGGTGCTGCTGCTGGTCTCCGTCCTGGTGGCAGTGGTGGTGGTGGTGGTGGTGGTGGTGGTGGTGGTCCTTTTTTTGCTGCTGCTGCTGCTCCTATCAGTGGCGGCGAAAGCCGAGCGGCGCGGTTTTCGGCCAAAAGCAGCTAGAAAAAACATATAATTCATAATATACTCTAAGCAGTTGGCAATAAGAGTATGCTAGTCGTGTGACAGCAATGAAATTAGAAATATAACCCCTTTGAGCCGAAAGAGAGGGGAAAATACGTTGAAAACACTTCTCTACATTTCATTCTCAAAATTGAATTCTCTAAATTTATTGAAATGATTTAATGACATGAAATGCCCGGAGAAAATGCACAATTAATCCTTTCCAACACGGAATTAGCTCATAGACGTTTCTAATACCCTACACATTAATATATTCATGTATTAGCAACTCCTACGCGCTAAGAATGTAATGACAAAGACTATTTGTGCATTTTCTTGGGTGAAAATTTTTTTTTTCTTAATCATTTTCAAAATAATACTTTTTCTTTTCAATTATTTTTGAAATATCTATCGTTTTGGAAAAGTATAGCGTATCTCGATTGTCAAAAACCCTTTTATACTTTACAGTGCAGTAAAGAGGGTTTTTTTTTTAGAAAATTTGTTTATTTACAAGGATAAATGAAAAAAATAGCAAAAAGGTTAGTCGTCAAACGCCATGAAATGCCAAATTATGCATTTCCATTTTTTTCTTTATCACTGCTCACTGACAATAAACAGTTTAGAAAAAGTGTTTATTTCCAAGGATAATAGATCACTGAATCATTTATGACTGATCACTGAAAATAAACAATTTAGAAAAATTGTTTATTTCCAAAGATAAAAGAACAAATTGAAAAAAATAGAAAAAGTGCGGTTAGGTGTCAACCGCGATGAGTATCCGTGAGATAGGAGCGTTTTTCTGGAGGATTGTCTGTCCCATCCTCGCAGATGATGTAGGATAGGGAGTCTCCCTCTCTCCACGTGTTGGGTGCTGTCTTATTCAACCGCATTGCCAGATCTGCATGTGGAGCGTAGATACCAGTGTGGGCTTGTGGTTCACGAATCAACTTGTGAGTCGTCACCAGAGAAGGAATGAAAGCATCCAACATGGTATGTCTCTTCATTCTTGCGATTCCTTGGAGGTAGGTTTTGATATTGGAGAGTTTCTGCTGGTGGGTCTGGTCGCTGAAGACCTCATTCAGGACGTAGTACACAGTGGTTTTGACAAGATCAGAAGAGTACGTATCTTTCAGGAGTTTTCCTTTTGATTCCAAACGGAAACCAGTTGAGCCATCGGAGCGACGGGTGAAGTAAAGGCCAGTATAAAGTTTCCTGTTTGCTACGAGAACGTACTTGTAGGTCTTCTCATGCTCCAGTTGGATATGGTCATACTGTGTTTGTACGGTGTCCCTGATTCCCTCAGCAATCTTCAGGGCTATATCCAGATCCTTCTGTTTAGTATCTATCATCATCGAATCTGTGTCACCATAAATGACACCGTAACCTAATGATTCCGCTATGGTGCATGCCATCTTCAGACATTGCCGGCCTGTTTTAGTGATAGTAGCAGCCAAATTGGGAGCGTAATATCGAAAATGAACTGAATCAAGACATCCGTAGAGAGTGTTCACTATGAGTTTGAGGGCTAGTTGTTGGGTTTCATATGCTAGTTTCATTGATTGTGGGATGCATGGCGATTCCATCAGGCGTTTGGTTTCTGCGCGATTCTGGATGATTCTATCAACTAGTTTAGGAATCACTCCCGCCCGTCTCTTAGGGTCGACTTCAACATCTTCCAATTTCTTGTAGCAAACCCCTGGCATTGTCGAGAGGCAGAGGTTGTACTCCCGGATGATACTAGGGTAGAGAGACTTGTAGTCCATCAGGAGGACTATGTCATCGTGGAATGCGACATTTGCATCCAATACTAAACCACCCGGGATGTCCTTCACAATCTTGTTCTCCTTTCGATCAGGGAGGATGTAACCTGCCTCGTGGAAGGCATGCGTCAGCATATAATCGTTCATGACGTTTCGCAAAAATCTCGGAGTCTTTGATAACACGTAACCCCCGACTTTCGTCATTTCCACCATGAGGGGAATTATATTTAGAAAACGAGTTACCTGCATTATACAGTCTGACTCTATTCTCGTGGTCTGAATGAGTTCAATCATGCCCTTTGCTGAGTTGAAAAACTCAATAACTTTCCAAGGAGCCAGTTAAGGGGTTATATTTCTAATTTCATTGCTGTCACACGACTAGCATACTCTTATTGCCAACTGCTTAGAGTATATTATGAATTATATGTTTTTTCTAGCTGCTTTTGGCCGAAAACCGCGCCGCTCGGCTTTCGCCGCCACTGACAGGAGCAGCAGCAGCAGCAAAAAAAGGACCACCACCACCACCACCACTGCCACCAGGACGGAGACCAGCAGCAGCATCACAGCAGCAACGCGGTCTGTCAGGCGGAAGCGGAAATTGTCTTGAGGACGATCTTGTTTAATTTTAGTCTAGAGAGAGTTAGACCAGGTAACATGTGGACATTTACTAAAAGAAGTGTAAAATCTCTTGCCCATTTTGAAAAAAATGCTTTGAAATCCCCCCAAACACAAAAACAAAAAATGTTTTTGTAAAAAAATGCGCCAAGCATATATTTCGATGTTGTTCATTTGAAAAAAAAAATTGAAAAAAAAAACTTAAAACAACAATGTACTGCTATTAGTATACGCATAGGTATATGTAGAAACAGAACGTCACTGAATGTATAGGTCGGTACTTGTGAGGATAATACTGCCGTGATGACATGCCCTCAGATGTGCCCAACTTTTGGTGTTCATAACGAGTAATGGGGGATCTAGCTATTTGTGAATTACGAAATTCAATGGATTGTTGTAAACGGCTGTTTGTTGACATCAAATCAATGTCTTGGTCAAAAGTGAAGAGATATTAATTTATTCATCACTTGAGTTCACGAGTAATGCAGAGGTGAATATTATTGAAACGTTGAGACTTCTCACAATTTTCACTGGAGTAATTATAAGTGTGAAGCGGACGTTTTATGGCCAATTTCAGCTTCACGTGAGTTTCAAAATCTCGGTTATTTAGTTCGGTGATGATGAAATGCATTGTTCTACTTCCGGATGGAAGCATGGTAATGGCACTTTTTACATTCCTTAATCTTCATTGGAAATGAAGTAGCATGGGAGAAAATGAAAAAATATGAAGTTTGAGGGCTGTGTTTTTAGAAAATCTCATAATAAGTTGACAAAAAAAATCCACAGGATCGGAAATTTTTCAGATTATGGGTCCTAATGAGGACTGACTCTCATCGGAAAAACTGCTCGAACAATCTAATATTTCTAGAAAAAAAGAAATCTCATAAAAATCAAAAATAATTTTTGAAAAAAATGGCCAAGTCCACGTTTCAATGCATTATGTTTTGCACGGTTTCGTTAACTTCACTCGTTTGAAAAAATGATGAAATTAAAAAAAGAAGCCAAGCTTGTATAAATACACTGCCTTAATGACTAAGTTACCACTCTGAATATAACGTTATTGAAAAGTGCAAAAACAATATGATTATATTAGAGCCCTATATAAGTCTATATCAATACTATGAGGTCATTGTTTCCTGGAGAGACCGTCTGCGTGGTCTTACGCCGAAAACTCCAGTTTATGTTTGTAGAATAATATAAAGAAATCGTTGTTCATTGGAAAAAAGAAACCGTGATGACGATGCTTTGGTTTTTAAGATTTTTAAGGGGTTACTCTCATGTGAACGCTTATATTTTACCACTTTTTAGGAATTTTTTTTTTATGCGACAACAAACTTCAATCATGTTGATTTTTTAATATATTTTTATTTGTATTTTGAAATGTACGAAAAAAAATTTTTTTTTTTCGTTTTTTACATTTTTAACATATATTTTTTTAAAGTCAAAGTAGTCCCCAACAAAAAAAGGGTTCACTGGTCAAGGTGATGGCGGCTGTTCATGTTGTCTGAGATAAAAAAATCGAATGGATTATTATTCAGTAGATCTGCGGCTATCGTCCCTACCAAATATAATCAATTTCATTAAAAAAAAAAATATTGAACTTCAAAAAAAAAATCACGAAAATCTTGTTCTTTTTCGTTAAAAATCCTTTAAAAAAATATGAAAATATTTTCGAAAATGAACAATTTTGGTAGGGACGATAACTATAAATGAGTAGAAGAACATATGTAAATTTTAAAGCAATCGGTTGAATACTTTTTCTTGTAGGACCATGACCGTTTCAGAAAATGATGATTCGAGAAAAACGCGTTTAAAGTTTAAAGCCTGGTAGACAGTCGCTTACGACGCGTCGGCGACTATGAACTGTAATTTATCAAATACTATGAATTTCGGTCTGAATTTTTCACAGCATGTTTTCAATAGGTTTTACTGTCAAAATATAAAAAAAAATCGATTTTTCGAAGTGATCACATGAGAGTAACCCCTTAAGTTCATTTGTCAGTTCGTCGACTGCTCTCGAAATGTGATCATATAATCATCCGAAATAAAACTGCTCTGACCTATATCATTTATTTTTTTCTTTATTAACCTGCCTTCCAATTATTAAAATCTAATAAACGGTTATTTGGTCAAAAAAAATGTTCAAAAAACGCCGCGACCAACGTACTTGGCGCGGTTTTTCCTACTAACGAGGATTTAGCTTAGGAGGTTCTGCATCCTGAAGCACACTTCAAGATCAGAGACTATATTGCCACAAGAGGTGTTTGCAGATTATGAGATAATATGTGTTTTATTTCAATCAGTTAGAATCCCTCCATGGCGTAAGCCCAGAGCTGCCCAATAGTGCAACCCTGGAATTAGGGGAATTTTTAACTTATACCATTGGATGATCTGGCCTCCACAGATCAATAAGTCTGGCACAGTAAGGCAGCAATGATGTTTTTGTCCAGGGACACTTCCTGCACCCAATCCTCTGATGTAGGACCTATATCTACCGTGAATATCAGTTCGCATCTGATGGGGTTTTTTAGAAACCGCGCCAAGTACGTTGGTCGCGGCGTTTTTTTTGAACATTTTTTTTTCGACCAAATATCAGGCGTTATTGGCATAAACGTTGTATTCAGAATTGTGGTTTTGTAAATAAGGCAGTGTATTTATCCAAGCTTGGCTTTTTTTTGGATTTTTAGCATTTTTTGAAACCAGTGAAATTAACGAAACCGTGCAAAACAATGCATTTAAACGTGGACTTGGCCATTTTTTTCAAAAATTATTTTTGATTTTTATGGGATTTCAATCATTTTTCCAAACCCAGAGAAGTAAACTTCTAGCATCTATTCTACCAGATTAAGTTACGTATCACACGACTCATGTCATAAAAAAAGACTCCAGATAATATGACACCTTATTTGGATTTACTTTGCTCTAGAAACAGAAGATAAATGTCCTTCGAGTTTCTTGGCCATCGTATTTTGTTAATGGTCAAATCATCAACATGTATCCAGTCACTCTTGTGACCTTTCATAACACCACTATAATGGTCTTTCCCTTGGACTTCACCATGTAAAACAGCACTATTGACGTAATACGCCTTCTCACAAACAGCTTCCATTTGCTGGTCTTCTGTCTCAACTTTTTACTATTGAATGAAAAAATATTCAATTTAATAATCAATACTCCATTTGTACTAGTAATCTTCGTTTTTTTCCAAACTTCTGTCATTTTCCCACAATTATCACAATATTCAAGGATGTCACGCCATTTCGCCAACGATTTTTCCAATAAATCATTTAAAGAGACAGGTCCTTTCACGCCATCCAAACATAAACTTATCACCACATGAGTCTCTTTATAAGTTTTCGTATAATCACATACTTTACATTGATTGAGATGCATCACTTCGTGTTGCATATTTTTCTGAAATTGGATTATTTTTGGACATAAATTCTCCAGGAATATCACTGGATCTTCCTCCAAATTCTCCGAATTCTGACGAAATTGACTATCAGCCAATCCTATGATGGTAACAGCACTCAATGGTTTCGACCCTTCTTTATATTTTCGATGAAGTTCATTCATCACTGTACGTTCATCATCAGGTGTCAGTAACAATGCTTGGCATAATATTGAGGAGTGAAATATGCATTGAATGATTGTATTTACGCAAGTAGACCCGCCACTATAATTGCATAGGCCGCGAACAGATGGAATACTACTCCACGTTGTTTTTGGGAGTTGTGTTTCGGCTATGGATCCACTTTCGAAAGCCCATTGGATATCCCATACCTTGTGCCAGTATTTATCGGGCAGTGAAATTCGTCCCAATTCAGGTCTATATTGCGCTCTAAGTCTATTATATTCATCAATCGCTGAGATCGATGCCTTGGCAGAAGATGGATCAAAGTTGATTAGATGAACACCTTTTAGAGTAGTTACTCTTGAAAGCGCAACGTAAGTTTGACCACAAGGGAATATTGTTTGTCCTATGTCCATAACAGCATTGCGTAAACTCAAACCCTGGCTTTTATGTATTGTAATTCCATAGCTCAGACAAATTGGAAACTGTCGTCTCGAAATAAATGCACCGTTCATGATTTCAAATTTTACTTCTGAACGTTCAATTGCATATTCTTGCCCAGATTCCAATTTTATGGTGATAGAGTTGATGTATTCCTTTGCTTTCACAATGGATTGGATGATAGATGTTACAACACCAATTGTTCCATTGACTAAACCGATGGTCACATCAATGTTTCGTCTTAACATGATTCGGGCTCCAATTTTGATAGTTATGACTTTCGCTAATCCAGCAGATGAACGGTCGTCCTCTTCTGCCTTGTCCATAATTTTGATAGCTTTCTTCCTCAGACGGAAGTCGCGACAGTCGACTGAGTCTTCAGAGATAAGTACTATCTCTTCTGTATGAATTTCTTCCAACATTATGGTATTCAAACATTCGCATTGTTTACGTGTTGCTAGTAAACACACCGCGTCTGTTGGCAAAGTTCTTATGTATAAAGCTAGAAGATGGATGCGATTCGAAGTTTTCGATGAACTGAAATCAAGTTTCTGCGTTTCCAATAATGTGACGTCTTCAGCTGTCATACTACCAACCCTTAAACGTGATAGAAGATTTCCGTAGACTTTATCTTTTTGCTGACGCATATTGATTGTCAGTTCATCATAGCTGAATAAATCGACCCAAAGATTGACGCTACACATAGATCCTAACCGTTTTTCGACCTCATTTAATGGGATTTTCATATATGGTGGATCTTGACGAACAGCGGGTAGTTGTAACAAATCTCCGAACACGAGAATATGTTTTTTACCGAACCATCCATCAGTCTGTTCGAATGTATCAAATATTTCCATGAGTCGTTGGTTGATGTACATCAAGGTAGTATTGGACACCATTGATATTTCATCGATGATGATGAGCTTGACGTCTCGCATCTGTTCACGCATTAATTTCAATAAATCATCCGATAATTGCTTATATCTTGGGGTATCACCATGTTCTACTGGAAGTTGCAAGTATCTATGAATAGTCAACCCATTGATATTGTAAGCTGCAATACCTGTGGGAGCTGTAACTGCAGTCTGTCCATTCAACTCTTTAGCGATCCACGTTTGAATGACCTCGATTAAGAAACTCTTACCTGTGCCACCTTCACCACTGATATAAAGGCGTAATATTTCCTCCTTGGAAGACAAAATATGTTTCACTTTTTCAAATATCCTCTTTTGATCAACATTCATTTGGGATATCATCGCACGCAAATCTACACTCTTTGTTACTTTTTCATCAATATCATGGAATTCTTTCATAGCCATTTTGCTTTCCTTTGGATCATTCCCAGCTTGTACGCTCGGTGATTGCATTATCTCTTCATTAGATTCTTCCAGTTCATTACGAATTTTCTCGGAAATATATTCTATTCCTCTTCGGAAATCTTCCATTTGTTTAGAATATTCACAAGCCTCTCTCAGAGACTCTTTTTCATTTTCAAATGCATCAGTATAAGTCGCAAAGCCTCTTTTCAACTCGTCTGTATCTCTCCATGGTTTGAACAGGAGTAATAGCGCGAAGAAATATTTTTCAGGTTCAGTAGTGATATCGTTTCGCCAGTGATTGATTAAATAACCTCGTTTCCGTCTTTTCAAGAATAACGGAGAATCCAGAGTGTAATATTCCACACCTTTAGCTTTCGGTTTTAATCTGACTAGGTGATACCACTTGCAAAATTCGTAAAGACTTACAGACTCGAGTTCTTTTGGTCGTTTGGGATAATGATAATCAATCAATAATGGACAAAATATATCTGAAGATTCTTTGTCCAGCTTAGCGATTTCGTCGTGAACTTTTACTTTTCGATGCCGGACCATCCTCACATCCAACCATTTAATAGTTGTGTTAGAGTCTGTTCCGTATAAAGAAATCGATAACAGCGTATCGGACGCTTCAAGAGCTCCGATTTCTCGATTGTGGAGAGCACGCATTCCAATATTCCATAATTTTTGCCTTACAGTTTTCGTTGACGCTGCTTCCTTTATAACTGTCGACGACTTCGAGACTTCATATTTCGTTGAATATTTCGTGCAGTATTGTGTCAAGAGTGATGATGATTCTCCAATGAACTGGATATCCATATTTCCTTCCCATGCTATGAGAATAGCAGGGTTGTAATCATTGGTGTTAATTTCTGTTTCGGTTCGGGGAAGATCATAAAATCTCGACTTGGTTTTGAGTTTTTTTCTTCCAGCAATTGAAATGGCAGGATCCCGGAGGATGAATGTGTCGGTTACAGGGCGAGGAAAACCAAACCGACATTTCTTTGTTATTTTCCCAGACTTTTCCTTTCGCGTGCGTAAGCAATAACTGTTATGTTTATGATTTTGATGTGTGATAACTCGGCGATTTAAAGTCGGTGAAATTTTGGGATTAGGCGTTTTACAAGTCACATATTTCATAATAAATTCTGCCACTTCTTCATTCGAATTAATCCCAACAATTGGTGCGTTTTTCACCCACACTATTAAGTGGAAATGCTGAATACCTCGTCCTTGATATTCTCTTCGCCAAAAATAATGCTCAATTTCACTGATAGGATGACTATCTGATTGTAGGAAATCGAGTAAAGCGTGGAATTTCATATCAAGGAATCGAGACACTGAAACGGGATCCGCTGCAATGACTTCGCCATCAGAGAATTTGTCTAAATATGGCGTATTGATTCTGCGGAGATATAAGACTAAATCTTTCCAATGCCATTCTGCAGGGCTAATTGTGAAAAACCATGTAGCAGGTCCATAGTGCCTAGCCATGCACTTCAAATTATTTCGCGGCTTTCGCCAGTATTGTTCAGAATTACGAAGCCGTTCCAAAATTGTATTCATGTTCCCTTCCACATCTCCAGTTTGTATTCCCTCACGATAGCGTCCAGCCGTATATTTTTGCCGTGGATTTGTCACGTGCAATGTGTGATAGATACCACTGTTGATTTGCCTTATATTACTGTTATTCAAAAGATAGAACAAATACTGTTGATTCAAACGGAAACGTGCTATCCTCGAGCAAAGACGCATTTTTATATACTCCTGATCCGTACGAGGGGTGTTACGTTCTTCCCATTGCCCATTTTGCCCATATGGGTATAAATCTGGGAAACAGAGTAAATCTAACTGTTGCATATTATAATTCAGTGGTACGTCTCGTACTTTTTTCATTTGATATAAATTACATGCAGTAGCATTTACTCTTTTGTCATGCATAGGATAAATTGTGTATTGTTCAAAACGTGACGTTCGATCCAAAATTTGAGTTAACATGGGAGATACATGAGCACTCTTTTTATCGAGGGATGATGGTGATTGAACACAACTTTCATCTTTTTTTTGAATATCATCACTGAAAGAGTGAGATGTTCTCTCATTGATCACATCAAGACCTTCTCCGTGTATTGCTGTTGAGTTTTCTTTCGGTTCTCCTCTATTCGTTGTTGGGGGACAAAGCCCTTCATTTTTAGCATTATCCTCTGCTTCGCCTTCGTTACCTACAGCGTCGGATTGAATTTCCCAATCATCTTCTGTATCACTTTCTCCTGACTCAATTGGATACTCAACATCATCAGCTATTAACAATTCCATCAAATTTTGAGATGATTCAGGCAATTTAATATTTGCATAGAGCGGATTATTACGTTGTAACCATTTGAAGGCTGTGTATATTTTCTCCAGATTGACTAAGTTTTGCCAAACGACCTTAGCTTTGTTAGGGATTCCTCTAATTAAAATGTGTAGTTGGTGATCTTTATTAATCGGATCAGTTGTTGAAGCTATTTTCCCCAAAGTTTCTGAAATTGGTAACGGTAAGTGAAATGTTTGACCCACCAATTTCTGGACTCGCATGGAACGTGGTATGTTTCTTTTTGAAATGGTTCCCGCTCTTTGTATAACTTGAAATACCTTCGCTCTCTGGATGAGGATTCTCTCGTAATCATTCAAATTCTTGATTTCATCTGGAACATCACCGACATTAGTATGGTTCAATATACAAATTGGTGGTAGTTTATTCTTACGCAATTTTGCTAAACAATAATCACATATAAAGTCGCTCGAGAAATATGTATGCTCTTTCACAAAATTTTGTAAGTCTTCCCAATACTTCGATGGGATTGGACTATGTAATCTATTGATCACTCTAACGGAAGATTTTGAGTGCAGTTTCTGACACGACATACAAGCGTATTCAGCCATACCTCGCACGTTCAGGGCTAGGAAAGCACTTTTATGCTTGGACTGTATTTCATCTTCATCTAAATCATCGATCCCTGTCGAACGTGGGTCAAAGGATTGGCCTGATCTTTTCATCTCATTTGAGATCTGTCTCAATTTAGCTAGGTTCATTGAATCCAAAGCATCATCTAAATCTCCTACCTTTTTGAATGTTTCATCGAGTTTATACAGGAGTCTTTTAAGATTTCTCACACTTGGAAAGTGAGATGATAGCATTTCCAATGAAGACAATAAAGAGTCACATGGATTTTGTTCAAGATAACAATGGGCTGAATGTCCTAACTTGTCTTCTGAATGTTTTGGAAAGCAACTTTTTAAAAATTCTCTGAAAGTACGGAATTTTTGCGCTGCCAAAGTTTCGAGAAACTTTTGGTAATCTCCCAGTAAGCTTTCACTCTGCTGTACTTTACAATACTCATTGCATATCCATTGTATATATTTTCTTCTATTTCTCAGCAGGGGTAATATATTCATTGCCTGTCCCTTCGAATTCATTTCAATTTTGAATTTCTTAGGGATTTGAATTACATAAATCATTTCGGAGAAGAAGGATTCTGTCGATGCTGTATGCCTCGATTTTCCGCAAAGACCAACTATTTTATTTCCATTTTTATTACCATTCGTCTGAGTCAGATGATGATCTGCATTTTTTGTGTATCCGCCCAATGATTCAAATTCCTCAAGTAATTCTTTCGTTGTTCTACACACCATTTTATTATCCTTTGAGCTTCTAGCTTACTTTCAGCATGAACAGTTCCCTCCATTTCGCTAATTATCTTTGTCAATTCTTCTACGCATTGCTCAGAACAGACTTTAGTTGGAATTGTTTCCGGGTTCGCTTTACGATCCATACAAGTATCTTTCTTTACAATAAATGAAATTTGAGATTTTTTCGTGGTTTTTTCGGATACTTTCCTATGCTTTTCATTGAATGTAACTTTTCTTGGCTTCAAATCGGTGAGATTTCTGCGTTCTTCTTTGCTCGAATGTTCTCTTAGAGAAATATCATTCTTCTCAACTGTTGCCAGTCCGGCAATCTCTTTAGATTTATTCCTATCTACATCATGCAGCAATGACTGAGAACCTATTTCTTTACATGGCATGTCTAATTGAATGTGTGTAGAGTACTTGCTTAAATCATTTATTCTCTCTTCATCTATATGTGAAGATGAAGATAGATTCTTCGCCCTCACGCTCTGAACACAATCAGTAATATTTAAAGCCTTTTTGTCCCTACAGCTACGTACTTGATATGCCTTCCGTTCTTTTTGTTGAATTTGATGTAACGATAAGAATGTCGGTGGATTGGAATTGGACGTATGAGGAAATTGGGTGATCTTCATTGTCTGAAACATATTGATCAGGTGGTCACGCATTAGTGAGTAATCATACCTGATATACTCCGGTCTTTCTCTAAATAATAACGATACTGGAAACGCTATGGCAAATACACCACAGTCAACATGATTCAATTGATTTTGTACTGATATGAATCGTACAGAATTATTCGAGATACTGAAGAAGGGATAAAGAGAGCGCAGAAATTTTTCGTGATCGTCATGCAATGAGCGCCGGTTCAATAAGTCATAAATAAAAATATCCCTATCATCATACCAAGAACACACCCAATGTCCATACTCTCCTTTCTGGAAATTATCATTACTATATAGAATCTGAATATTTTTCTGTGCAGGAGGTATGGGTGCAATTCGCTGGGGCCTCTGCAAAAATAATCTATCTTGATGACAATAATCAGAAGCATTTGATAGCAATTTCCCAAAAAAATTCCATGTGTTCACTTGTGAGTTGTTCAGATCTACGAATTATCGCAATCCACTCGAGACCAAGCGAAGAAACCTGTACTTCGCACCCTTTCGTGGCCCGGCGATGTTTTTTTTATTGGGGGTTCTTGGTCTTTGGACTTTCCAAATGACGTTTCATTGAAAACGCGTTTAGATTGAGATACGTCAATGAAACGCCCATTGCTCACGTTATTGCCATTATCAACCTCCATCGCGGCTGATGGGTTTTTCTGTCCTTGCAAACGACCGTCAGCGGTTTGATTTTGGTCGATATATTGCGGAAGATTCTGATCATCCTTTACGACGGTTTGCTGGTCATTCGCCTGCAGATTCTCTTTATCTTCTTCTAGAAGTGATGCGAATTCTTTTTCTCCATGAGTGGATATTGGTCGGTTTTTTGGTGTGGCCCCAATTCGCACCGAAGAATCCCTGAGAACTGGGAACTCGGAGATTTTGCCACTATCGAAAATGCGCAATAAATGCGCTCGCATTCTCAACGCATCATATGTTATCGTTCCAGGGTCTTTGCCGAACGCAATCGATACAGCAAAAGCTATTGCAAAAAGTCCACAGTCATCCATATTTTGTTGTTGTTGAACTGCACAGAACTTTACGCCCAGTATATCCATTGGGTAAAATGGGTATACGGCTTTTAAATACTCAATATGTTTTGGGTGAAGTTTGCGTCTATTATCGGAATCATAAATATAGATAGAATTTCCGTCATAATACGTACAAATCCAGTGCCCATTACGCATTTCTCCGGCGTCTTTATCTGAAAAATTTCCACTCATACTATGCAACAAATGTACGTGTTTCTTACAGGAATTGATCGGTTCCATAAGACCAGGTAGCTGGAATTTCCAAGATTCTCGAAATTCAAATTGGAATTGCTGATGAAGTAATTGCGCAAAGTAATCAATCTCATCATCAGATAACCAACCTTCTCGTCCCCTTGTTAATATTAAATTGCGATTGAACAAAGGCATGATTGAAGGAACTACAACAATTAGGTCTCAAGATTTATTCAATTTATTCAATTTATTCAGTCACGCTTGGTGAATGAAATTGTACACACTTAACAATAATACTGCCGCACATTAACATATAATGAATATAATAAATACAGCTTGTGAATAGCTGAAAATATTATAGCAACAGCTGTATTCAGCTGAGGGAGACAGCTTACGAAAGCTGAATAAAAAATGATAACAGCTTAGAGAAGCTGAAAACACAGCTTGTGAAAAGCTGAAAATTAGAGGACCAACAGCTAAAAGGAGCTGAATATGTCAACGACACAGCTGAGAAATAGCTGAACAAACCGTACAGCTGCTTAAAAGCTGACACGAGCTAAGAAAAAGCTGGAAGTTGAGAACAAAATAGGCAGGACTTGCTCTTTGGAAAGACTGCCAAGAAGAAAATAACAATTTACTATTTACTAAAACAATAAAATAAAACAGAGAATAAAACAACAATTTACTACTTACGAAAAAAATAAAATAATAAATTAAAGGAAAGCAGAAAAGTAAGAAGAATGAGAAAAAAAAGAATAAATAAGAAAAACGCGATATAGTAGAAGATTTAATAAGAAAAAACTGAAAGAATGACAAAATCAAAAGAAGAATTCGAGAATAAAATACTATGGCTGATAAAAAAAAGAAAGATAGGTTAGGAACCTGAAACGCTTCGGCTGGAGATAGAAATCGTCACCAGATCACCTACAATTAAAACACGATCTTGAATCGACAGAATTAGCTTATTTTTTTTCTTAATCAATTTAAAAAAACCTTACTCTATAACAATCCACTGAAATACCACATAACACTGCACTGACACTGCACTGACATGTTGTTATGCCCTACTTGAGCTACCAGAAGCATAGTGGGGCCCCCTTAGCTAATTGAGCGCCAAAATTTAAAAATTCGAACATTACTCACGGTCTCCGAAAATTACCAACACTCTGGCTCGCGACCCGTTTGACCGACGAGTACGCCTCACAATTAGTGCATTGAAATAATTGAATTTCGTTTTGGAATAAGGGTTGGTGTGGAACCCATTTGAAAGATTTAGAAATTACAGCCCCCGTGGAGAAAACCTCCCATTATTAGGTCGAGGAAGGCTTTCTTGGTAGGAGGGACCTCATTATTTAAATTAGTTTCTGTTTGCGCGCGCTTCTAGTGAACAGGTGTCGGTGACTAGTGGGCGTGGCTAATGTAATTAATACGTGGGTACTGCCGTTAGAGGCACTGGATCACTGGATTATGTCACGGTTAAATAATTCTTGTGGCTATTTGCATTTCCGGTTACGGCACGTGGTAACGCAAGTGTATCGTTTTTGCGGATTATAACGAGTTTTTGTGATTTTGATGCTTTCGTGATGAACTCGAAGGTAATTATCCTTGGATTTTCTTTTAAATGGGTATTTCCTTGGTGATGGGTACTGTGACCTTCGCGATTGGCCTCCGGTTGAAATTATAAGTTAGATGTGCTTATTTCAGGTGAAAGGTGCCAGGAGGGAGTGGATGAGGATGTTCCGAAAACAGCCCCGTGTAAACCTCTTTAGGTGCGATCGCCCTCTCGGAGATGTGGTGGTGCCTGTGGGGTTGGTAGAGTACGTGGGGAGAGTCCTGGGGGATAATCCCGACTACCGTGGGTTAATGCAACTCCTGAATGAGCGGTTCTTCGACGGGAAGCTCCGAGGATACACTGTGTGGAGGACTAAGGGCTGCAAAGATGTCTTTGGTTTCACCGATTTTCTGCGGAAGAAAATAATGTTACAGGAGTGCCTCTTCTCCGCAGAACTCAGCCGGACTGTCCTGGTGAGGGTGTTGGTCCATGAGATGTGCCATGCATTCGTGGACGTTTTATTGGGGAATCGTTGGGAGAATCAGTGCCATGGGGCTAACTGGAAAAAGGAGGTTCTCCGGTTGAATACGGCGTTGGGCTGTGACATCGAGGACGATGGGGACATCGACTGAGTGAAGTTACGGAAGATGGGGCTAAATAAGCTGTACATCTGCGATCGCTGTGGCAAGCAGTCCATCCGAATGATTAAGCGTCCTCCCGATGCTAAGTTCTTCTCTTGGGTCCCTCGGCATGCGGAACGATGTGGGGGTAGTTTCGTCTTGGCGTAAGTATTTGGGTTATTTCTCCTTTTTTTCTGTAGACCATACAAGAGCTGGAGTGATGACGACTGAGCGGATGTTTAGAGTAGCATTGAAGGATGAAGGATTGTTCAAAGCCGATTTCAATCTCGAAACCTAGGCAGCACCTTCACTAATCGAGCCGTCCACACTTGCAGTATTTTTTTTTTAGTTTCATAGGCTAATTGTTGATGCCGGTACATGCCCCTGTTGGTTAGGTGTACTGATGTGTTCATGGATAGGTGGCATGTATCGGCTTGGTTTAATACTATATCAAATATATTTTTCAAGTTTTTTCACATAAAGGAACTTTTATACTAATGTTGTTATGTCCGGAGACGTTGTCAGCGTCGGAGGACAACTGTTATGTAATTGAGTTATTTGCGGAAAACAAGAACTAGAAATTTTGATATAAAAATATGGAATAGCTAAATTGAAAATATGGAATGAAGCTAAGTATTTTTCAATTTGAGATTTTGTTTGGACGACGCTAGGTTTAGTTTTTTCGCTCTTACCTTAATTATGTTGTTAATCTAAATGAAAAGGGGAATAAAGGAATTAGGAATAATCAAATGATTCCGAGTAAATTTTATTCTCAAAAATGATATTCTCTATTACGAACCTTTTTGAATTACAATTAACAATAATTTATTCTTATCTAGAATTTTATGTAAATTTTATTTGACAAGAAAGTATTAACGGTAAAATATTTATCCCCGAATAGGTTCTTAGAGAGTTGATTAGCCAATTAATTTGGAATTGGAGAAGAATATAATTATTTTCATGAGACTCACAGTTCAAGTGTGTAAATGTATACTATCCCTTATGTATTGGGGATGTGTGGATCCTTCGGTGACACAATCGTCTTTCTTCACCAGAATCAGAATGGCCTCTGATCCTATCATGAATACTTCTTATTCATGCCACGTTCACCCACTCGCTTATAATTAATGCACAATGTTTTTGGATAAGTTTTTGAGAATGTCCACAACCACGGAAACTGATTAATTAGTCCTCTTAAAATGTAAGAAACACTCCTACTTTCGATTGAAGGATGCAGTATCCCTGTATACTTCCAACCGTTTAGCTATTTATTATGATTAAATAGACTACCACGCACTATATCGACTCTATCGCGAATTATAATATGAGAGGCCCGAAAGAAACAGATCGATTCCGGAAAGTAATTTCCACCAAGTCAAATTATCGCTCCAACGGTTGCTTCTAGACTGATTCGATCTTTTGATTTTGGGGAGCGGATCGGTTCGTGGTGGTTACACGAGTTGGCTTCTAATTGGTGGAAGTTATGGTGCGGTCTCCCACTACCAATTGTTAAAGGGGATCGACCTGTTAAGTTAGCGGTTTTGGCAGTCAGCAGTTTTGACAGTGCATGATTTCCGCGGTGGAGTTCAGTGCTCTGGTATGTGTCATTCTTTTTGTTGGGGTGAATGCACTCGCCGAAATGGCGAAACCGATTTTTGGTTGACGTTGTGTTTATTGTTTAAGGAATGTATTTGTTGGCAGGTAAGTATCTATGGGGGTATCTATGGGGTACTATTGATAAAGGGTTTTGGATATCACAATGTTAAGAAGTCTTTAGTGAAATGTATTGTTTTTTATTTTGTCATGAGAAATATATATATCTTTTGAATATTTTTACTTCTAACTTTTTTTTCCCATTCCTTACCCCGGTAGCCTATTCTAATTTTGACCGCAGATATTGGTATTCCTACGGGTTTCTTTAAGTTAGGTATATCAAGAAGATAACATTTGAATAAATGAAAAAGAAAAATGGACAAGTATATAAGAAAAAGACAATGAGAAAAAAGAACGCAAAAAAATTCTTTTAGACATTTTATAAGGTCCATTATTTTTTTTATTGTCAAATTCATCACAAACTTCTTGTCTCCGGTGATCACCTACTTTTCTTATTTTACATAAACAGTCTTTTTTTCTATTGTCTACTTAATATTTCACATTTTCAAATACCTTCGTACGTTTAAGTTTTTCTTATAATTATATTGCATCATTAACAATGTTACGCTATATTATATTTTAAATAGACTCATATTTAACGTAGACATAGATGATTTTATATTTAATAATAATTAACAGACTTTTCTTTATATTATCTATCACAATATTCCTGAGGTACGACATTCAGGCAACTTAAACTATTAAGTTGGAACTTTGGCTTTTAAATTAAATTTTCAATAATGAAAAATAGACATCTGTAACAGAAAAAGAAAAATTATTAAGAGTCATTACTGTGAGGCTAACTAAGTCATTGACATTGAGTGAAGTGAATTTAGACTCACCGTGGGGATCGAAGAAGTATGTCGGATGAGGACCGTACAAGGCAACAAGATTGCTCGTCAATCCCTATAAAAAAAGTTGAAGGAAGCTCCTCTTCCTTGACGGGACCTATTCTGGTAATAACGTCCCCTCCAGTATCTAGAGGAAAGGTGATTAGAATTAAATAAGATAAGACCAATACCATACCATATCTCTGAATGTAGAAGAGATAGCAAAATTTTCATGAAAACTTTACAGTCGTAGAACAGAAAGAAAATTACAGGTCTTTATAAAAATGTAGCTATCTCCATTAAATTGCAGGATTTTTTAAACTTACAAAAAAAAAGGCCCATACCGAGCGTTCCTCTGGCCGAGATTTCCCCCAGCTCTGGGCCTACCCCTAGAGGCAGCTCTGCCCCTACCTCTTGGGGCAGGCTCCTGAGGATCCTGAACCAATGGAGCAGGAGGTTGCCTCTCAAGAAGCATCTGCCCCTGCATATCAGCAATCTGCCTGCCTAAGAGTTCCACGTGGTGGACGAGTGCATTAGGATCGAATACCGAAGGTTGAGGAGGATCCTCTTGCTCCCTTGGTGCCGGTCCCGGCGAAGGCTGGCGTGGTGGTGAACAAGCTGGAGGTGAGGGTGGATACGGTGGCATGCGCTGGCCCAGGATTCTCTGAATTGAAAAAATTAAATTTTGGTTGAAAACTTTATCTATGCTCTTTCTTAACGTCGTTACTAAATTTTGATAATGAAAAGTATTGTCAAGAAAATATCCTTTATGATGAATGATTTTTTTTTTATGAATATCCTGATTCATTATTTATACACGATTCCATACTGGAATCAACACTACACAGTTGAATTAATTTTAACAATTATTTGTTTTACTTCATCAATTAAAAATACAGCTATTTTATTTTTATTTTTCGGAAATTACAAACGCATATTTCCGTCTGAAATTTTAACCTAAAAAACCGTCGACGGACGCCGGTGGTTTTCCCCCCCTAAAAACATATGCAATAAATGGATCACATAGCTCAATGGTCTCCGAATATTGCCGCGGATAACTTAATAATTAACGATTTATATATTTGAAAGCTTACCAGGTCGTCGTTACTCTCCATAACTGCCAGAGGTGCGATGTTATTAAGATTGTTGTCGGCCATGTTGATGCACTGAAAAAACAATAGACGATGCATTCACCAACACTTCACTGCACTGTACACTTTTATCTAGGCTCAAAAAAAAATCGCCACCGTCTTACTAGCGAATGGCCAATCACGATTAGGTATTTCACTATAGTACACTACACTGCGCGCTGCCAACTGAGCGGCTCCAATGTAGCCGTTTAGTGATCGACATAATAAAAACTCGAGAAATGTGCGTGATAGCTCGTTGCTATGCCCATATTTTCCTTAATACTCCATAAATAAAACCGATAATTGGTTCACTGGAAATCTAATACGCGATTTATATTACGTAACTAAGGGCAGTTTTCACCTAAATTATCGCATAATGTTATTAAGTGAGAAAAAGGTATTGGAGGTAGTGGAAGGGGAAGTTGTGAGGTGTATAGATACTTGGTAGCGTTCGGCGATCTTTCGCGTATGAAACGTGTACTTGGCCGATACGCTACCGCGTATCTCGAACCGTGATGCCGATGCTTTGGTTCTTAAGATTTTTAAGGGGTTACTCTCATGTGAACGCCCGCCCGCTACATAAAAATTATTTACTCCTCCCCTAATTAATGCCAAGGAATGAAACCAAGGGCGTTCGATGGAGGAATAAATCCCCCCTCGATTGAGGCCCTTTACATCTCTTAATCTAATCGAAAAGGAGAAAAAAAAACTCGTTGCACTCCGGGAGTGCAGGCAGAAGTGAAAACTTGAACTTATGGCGGGTTGGGCACTTTTCCGATCGTCGATTCACGTCCCTAGTGACATTCTCTACTAAATTGAGGATATTTTCGATTTTTCGGGTTTTCCTACTTTTCCGGTTTTCCCATAATTTTTAGCGATTTTCCGACTTTTGTATTAACACTTTAGATTTGTTTTTTTCAACACAATACCATAGCAGCAACACCATTCAAATGGAATATTTAAATAAATAAAGTTTGCTTTTAATATACATTTATAAAATAAATATAAAAAAAACTCTCAATCTCGTCTGTCACGAGGGCACGAACGAATGCCCATGCAAAGAATGCGTATACAGTGATGCCAGACGGGGGCAAAAATCCCACGCGTGGGGGTTTCATGCGCAACTCCCTCGCGCAACTACTGCTGCGGAGTGGGGCAGTGGGAGACGTGTGGGTCCCGCATCTGGCATCACTGTAAAATGTCATCTGTCGCGAGTTCACGAGAAAATGCTCACCCACAAAAGTGCCCAACGCGCCATAAGAAGTGTTCACTTCAAAAACAGCGTTAAAAATTACAGCGCTGGAAAAAAAAACCCGGCGATTTAATCTTTTAAAGCCCCATTGGCCCTGTATGAGATTTTCATTTTTTCTTTCAGCGAAGGAGAAAAAAAATGATCAATCGCTGATGATTTTTTTTTGGGTGTTCATTGTTTTCATTTCCCTCCCCTTCCTCTTACCCACCGACGCCAGTCATCTCTTTCTGCCGCCGCAGGGGAGTAGTACCGTATGGTGGGGACACCACCACACTCGCATGTTTTCCTCACCGTCGTGCGAGCGGTTATCCCACGCCCCTGATTCGTCCAACTTCAACCCTGAATAAGTTGAAGAGAGTGCGTCTGATCAAAAGGTCGCTCAGGACTTATCGATCCAGAATTTCACCCCCAACTTAAGTTTAAAGTCTGGACGTTCAATTCTGGGACACCCTGTATAATGTAACTAATGTAACTGTTCAAACTTGGTCTAAATAAACATTCTAATAAAAAAAAAAAAAGGTGAACACGCCAGTTCTCGTCCGATCACTGAAGCTAAGCAGCATTGAGCGTGGTTAGTACTTGGATGGGTGACCGCTTGGAAACACCACGTGCCGTTGGCTCTTTCTTTTTTTGTTTTTTGAATAAATATAAGAACGGTTATGCGCAATAATGGGTTTGATTATACCATAATTCTTCAGTCATAAGATTCAACAATATTCCTTGTGACATTTGTTTCTGAGGTTTTTTTCTGCAGTGGTAAAGGGTGTTACTGTAACTTGTTGATTAGCATTAGAAATTGTCCATTACAGAAGTAGATAATCCTCCGTGAAATTATGAGTTAGACCATTTTTTCGTGAGAATAGTACATTATGTAGCTTTGGATAAATTTGTCTACTGATCAAGATTTTTGTGTGAATTTATTAGATGAGCCTATGATAATTCGTTAAAACGGCATTTTTTTCAATTTTCTCAGCCAACGACCATATCACGCTGAACACGCTGAAATCGCTCGCGCGTTAACCGCACACCCGTGCACTTCGCTCGCTGGTTCTCACAGTTTTCATTTTATACTTTTCACTCGACCTGAGTAAAAATATTATATACCAAAAATACCGGAAAAGATTTAGGATATAATATTCTAAAGATATAACAAATCGAAGGCCTCAGTGCCTGAATATCGATAGTTGACGTAAAACAATAAGTGGATCATAACCTCAACAATCACTATTGCCAGCCCAAGCAAAACTCACGAGGGCCCCAATCCCTCGTCTGATAATTCGGTCTCAAAAAATGACACACGAAAGCCAAATAATAATTCAAAGTCAATAGACTACCTGAGGACCCAAAATATTGATGATCTGGACATTCATGGTACTCAAATACTATCACGCAGTCAACTGAAATGGTTGAAAGTTAAAAAAAGTGTCACTCCAAATTTATTCAAAAAAGAGAAAAAAAGACCTACGTCTAAACTCAGTCTCAATTCTCAAGAAAACTCCACTGAGTCTTCAGGTGTTTCTGAAATCATGCCTGACACAAAACCACCAACAACAATTCCTCCCGAGGGTGAAGCTTCGACACTCCTACAACAAAAAGATGCAGAAATAACATCACTCAAACAAATGATCCTGCTAAGCCAAAGATCCCTGGAAGAGAATCAAAAAATTATCAAGAATCTCCAGTCTCAGGTAGAAGAACTCTCGGGAAATTCGCAAAGAAAACGAGCCAAAACCCAACCTGCGAAACCTGGCAAGCAGAGCTTGCAAACTCCACATCACAATCGTTTCCAGCCCTTGGTAAATCTCACCTTTTCTGAAGAAATTTCTATCGACGACTCTAACCTCAACTTCGGCGGTGACTTTAAGAATGATCAAGAAGATAAAAATACTATCACACACACTCAACCTGACAATGAAAATAAAACTCTCCAGAAGTCTACAACATCTGCACCCACCACCACCCAGGATTCCGCTCGTGGTGTCTCAGCAAATGACATCCACAGAGAACAAGCAGATGACGCAAACACAGGGAAGTCTAGACGTCCTCCACACATCAATGTCCACAACTGGGCATCCACCGAGACCATCAAAATTCTAAAGCTAATCAAGCTTCGAGGTAGATTTAGTACTAAATATGTAGGTAACAACAAACACTCAATTTATACTGATAATCTATATGACTTCAAAACTGTATGTAGTCATCTAGCATCACACAACATTGAATATTTTACTTACACCCCTAAAGAAGAAAAGAATCACACAATACTTTTGAAAAACTTAGACGGGTCCTTTGAAACTTCAGATATTCTATCAGAACTGAATAACCAGGGTCAGTCTATTGGTAATCTACAGTTTATTAAAGTATCTCCATTCTCCACTCGACGCTCTGCTAGAGAGAAAAAAAAATTACCAATGTATGTTGTTCAGCTCTCTCCAGAGAGTAAAATAATCAATTTGAAAAAAATAGATAGAATACTCTATCAGCGTATAGAGTGGGAGAAATTGAGGAAAACTGATGATATCCAGTGTAAACGTTGCCAAAGAATTGGACATGTAGCGACAAACTGTAATCTGAAGAGAAGGTGTGTCAAATGCACAAAAGATCACGATCCAGGAGAGTGTCAAGTAGCGAACCCCAGCCTTACAACTCTTTTGAGCCCTGATAATGATGATGCCACTACTTCAAAAACTCAATCCCCGAAGGTTCACTGCACTGTTTGTGGAGGCCAGGGTCACCCTGCCTCTTATAGAGGATGCCCTAAGCACAGAGAGCTGAAATCTAACGCACAAGCTGCTATTAAATCTAAGAATAAAATGTTTCTCTCTAAAAAAACTGAAAAACCAGTGCTCTACAGTCAGGCAGTCTCTCCCTCTGCTCAACCCAGTCAACCTTCGCAAGTCGTCAAACCTCCATACATACCTCCAACGAGTCCAACCCTGAGTTTCCAGAAAACTAGCCAGCCTAGACCCACTCAAGCTCACTCTATCCATTCAGGACCACCAGTTAGCACAAATGATCTCTTAAAATTCATGAATGAGTTTAGAAGTGAAATGAATAATTCTCTCAACACTAAACTAGACAACATACACAACATCATAAATATTAATACTAAAAATATTGATAATATTTTACAGGCCCTGAGGAAAGCCAATATTAGTGTCAATAATGGATAAAACAACCACACAAATCACCAGAAATTTTAGAATAGGCAACCTTACTGCTGTCGCAATTAATGTCAATTCAATTATCACAAATCAACGTCGTGCATCACTTCTTAAACTCCTCACTAGTTTGGAGCCTGACTTTGCCTTTCTTAGCGAAACAGAAATTCACCATAAACACAAACCCTCATTCCCAGGTTACAATATGATTCGCTCCGACAGAAAAGAGGGTGGTGGTGGAACGGCCATACTTCTCAAAGAACATATTGGCTTTACTAGGGTAATTCCAAAATGTGCTTCTACTGCTATCAATCTTGAAACAACTATCATCCTATTAAAACTTAGTAATTGCTTCAAAATCTTTTTAATCTCCGCCTATGCGGCAGGCTCTAGTAGAAAAGAATTCATGCAAGAACTCCAGAAACTGTTCGAAGAACTCAGACTGAATGAACCCAATAATCTCTATCTCTTAGCTGGTGACCTGAACGCCAGACACGAACATTGGAATAACATCAATCACAACGACCCTACTAGAATTTACGTATGGCATGCCGAATCTAAGCTCCACCGAATATGGCGCGAGTCTTGTTTTTCGTTAGGTATACCGGATGAGGTATGCCTCATCTGGACCATTAGAGGGGCCAGTTAAGGCATGTCCTATTGGCTTTAACCTAACCTCCACCGAATCCGGTGCGACTCTTGTTTTTCGCTAGACATGCCAGATGAGGTATGCCTCATCTGGGCCTTAGACAAGCCAGATAAGGTATACCATATTGGGTATAACCTAACCTCCACCGAATTCGGCGCGAATCTTATTTTTCGATAGGCATGCCGGATGAGATATGCCTCATCTGAGCCTTAAAAGAGCCAGATAAGGGTCCATTTGCTATGCCTAATAGTAATAAATTTGGTTTATAGTAATGCTTCTATAGATGTAAAGCTATCGAAAATATTAATGGAAGATCGATGATATAAAATCATACAATTTTTTACCAATTGGCTCGAATTTTCTATCAAATTAGTTGATGTGTAGACTCTCTCAAAAATTATTAATTTTTTAATTACATAGAATTTATAGATAGAACCATAGTTCTGACTGAGGACATACTTTTATTGCTAACATTTCTTTTTAATATTAAAGTCAAATGGTTAGTCATGAGGATGCACCTCAACTTCAAGCAGTCTTACATGAACAATTGTTGAACTGGCTTGACTGGCACCTCTATCATTCACTATGTGTGGACGGTGATATCAAATATCGTATTATCAGTTCAGAAAAGGTGGCAATTATTGAGTTGCGACATAATATTTGTGTGAACTCTTACTCTTCTTTTCATTTCATTATCCCAAAATGGAGTTGAATAACATTAAATCTCAACGAATACGCGAGCTGGCTCGATTACGAATGAGTGAACGCCGAAAAGTTCAAAAGGATCATGCCAGTGCGAATCAGAGGAGACTTGATAAAGAGTTGATAGATGACTTATTAAGTGATGAGGAATCAAATGAATCGAATGGATTATTTGCGGATAATGTCGAATTGGATTCTTCAAACATAACCTCCAAGCGAATTGCAGGTATTCATTCTGATGAGGGGATAAGTCACAGAAAGAGCAGAAGTGTCAGTGAAACAAGTGATAATTTTGAGATAGAAAACGAAGACAGGAGTGATTGTGAAAATTTGGCTGAAAATTTCTATGACTGTGAAGAACGGGATGACATGTTGGAGAGATCCATTGGCAGCGAAAATGATATTTGGGAGGCCAGTGTCGCAGAGGAAGATTTTTCAGATTTCGATGATGAAATCGAAGCACCTGAAATTGATGAACTTCGTGAATGGTCTCTTCAAGTTCCACCACTTCCTCACACTCGAGTGGATGGTTTACTGAAAATTTTGCGAAAAAGATTATTGCCTACACTGCCAGATTGCTCCAAGGTTTTTCTTGATACAACAAATGCTGAATATAAGATTCAAAAATATGTTGACAGTGAATTTGTTTATTTTGGAGTGGCCAAAACGCTGATTAAAACTGTTAATCCTTATTTCCATGGAACCAATATACTTCATCTTACAAATCCAAGGCAATCACCAGCCTCGTTCTCCAGACCTATTAAAGATTTAGATGATGATGGATTGGAAGATGAAAGTACGTTTTATTCTTAGCATTTTTCGTCGTTTGATTGTTATTTTTATTTAACTTTACATTTTTATGTAATTCTACTCTGTTTTTTTTTATGTAGAAAAAGATTTAAAGGAAATCATGATCATGTGTTGCCGACAAGTGCGTATGATTGGACACAAAATAGATCGTCTGAAGGGTCAATTTGTAGAGATGAAAAATGAAATAACTCATCTAAGAAGTGCCCCCCATCCAAGCCAATTAATCGATGGATTTGGTACAGAATCAGAAGGAGATGAGGCCAGAGATGGATTCAAACTACCGTGTCAGACTCTGGAAGAATTGAGAGCTTTTGACAAGCAATTGGAAGAGGATAAGTCTTACAGGAAAAAAATTGTGAGTTTTTTCATCAGCATGGCGATTTATCACACATCGCAAAAAAAATCTTTGTTTGAGGGCTTAAAACATTTGAAATTAATGCTAGGCATAGAGTAAAGTAACGATTTTAAAATTCCAATTTTTGCATTCCGAACAAATTTCTATACAAATTTTCAAGATTCAATTCCACCCTTAAAATTGTCTATTTAATCTTTCAAAAAATCTTTAGTTTGAGATTTTTAAATCTGAAATATGACGGACATCACATTTTTTCAGTGCATGAAGGTGCATAAGTGCATCAACAAAGAGCTTTCACTCTCGCGAAATTTGGGCGTAGTTCTTCGCAAATTTCTCACACAACAAGTGGGAAATAAGATGACCCCTTTGAAAAAGGTGCAGGGCAAAGAGCTGTTCAAGAATCTGAAATTTTATGGTTGTCTTATTGGTAAGAGCACTTTTATTAAGATAACCATTTAATTATTTTGAGCACTTTCTCCGAAGAATGATCACTTCGAACATTATTTTTTCCTCAGCTGTTTTTGGTTTAAATTTTGGATCTAAAAAAGAACCTTTGGAACGTAAGACTTTCAATGTTGCATTAAGTGGGGCTTTGAACAATTCTGGAGACTGGGATGGTGGACGATCTCGTCGAGCTAAACGCACTAAGTTGAAGGAACCAATCAATCCAGAGTATGGCGACGCATTCATGGCAGAGATATTAGCAGAAAATGAGATTGTTACAAACAGTCGAAGAGACGAAAGAAATGGCGACTAGCTTTATGGAAAAAAAACAACTGAATTCGTCTAGGAAAGCCATTTTATCCATTAATAGTAGAAATTCATGTTATTGATGTTGATGTTAGAAAAAGTTTAAAAAAAGATTACGTTTTTATTTTTCAAAGGAAGAATGTTCAAAAATATAGGTTCTAATCTGCAATAATGCTTTGCTAATACGTACATTTTCATCATATAGTTTCATTGAGAAAAATGCAAAAAATGGAATGAATGGATTTAATAATACAATTTTTTTCATATGATACTGTTCCTTTTCAAACGTTCAAAATAAATATAAACAAATATAAATACATTGTAGTTTTCACTTTCCTTCGGTACCGACTCAGAGCCGAATCAGGGCCTCACCTGATTGCCGTATGTGGCACAAATACGGTTAAGATTGTCCGGCCCGGACATCAAAAACGCGTAACGCGCCTTATCCGGGCCAGATTCGGCTGACCGTACTTGCGCCAAACATGACGTTCGGCGTGCCATAGTCGGACCGGACGGTTTGCCGAGCCAAATTTCTAGTAGGGGACAGAGGTATATCCCTAAACAAATGGCTTCTGGACAATGAGTTAGAATTTAAAATACAATTCAAATTTTCTAGCCTTCCAACATTTCCCAGAGAAGGATCCTTTTTAGACGTCTGTATCGCTGATAACCGACTAATTTTTGACGAACTTGAACCACTCAATGAACTTAAAACAATACCATATGACAGTGATCATAACGCTATTTGGATTAATTTTCGAACTCAGAACGAATTTGTTCTGGAAGAATCTCCACCTATACATCATTTTAATTACAATCAAACAGACTGGGAGCAATTCGCGAATTATCTGCACGCCAATTTAACTGAACCCCTTGATTCCAATAGAAACCTCTCCACTGACGAAATCGAGGAAGGACTCTCTCGCCTAGATGCTCTTATTTCAGAAGCCATTGAAACCACCACCCCCACAATAAAGACAAAATACACTTTATTTGAATATATCAATCCTAGAATTATCAAACTACAAAAGCAGAAATCGAAACTCCTGAGTGAATTCAATAAAATATATAAAGCAGGAAAACCCCCTAAGAAAAGATATACTTTGAAAATTTTGAAAAGTCAAGTTGAAATTATCAGAGATGAACTCAAACTAGAATTCTCCAAATCTTTGCAAAGAGAATGATATAATGCCAGACCATCAATTTGGCTTTCGCCATCAGCACTCCACCATTCACGCAGTAAATAAATTCACTTCCGATGTCTGCTGGTCTCTGAACAACAAGGACTGCGTAGGAGCCTGTTTCATTGACTTAGAAAAAGCGTTCGACACGGTTTGGCTGCCTGGACTAACATTTAAACTTCTCAAAAAAAAATTCCCACTACCCTTAATAAAATCTATTTGGAGCATGACTCATGGCAAACAATTTAAAGTAGTGTGTGGTTCCGACACATCAAGTAATATCTACAATGTTGAAAACGGTCTCCAACAAGGAACCGTGAATTCTCCTATTCTCTTTAATATATATACTTGTGACCTATTAACTTTATTTGATATTAACACTGATCCTAATATTAAAGCAATAGCATTTGCTGATGACCTTCTGATCTACCTACGAAACGCTAAAATTAGTGAGCTAAAAAATGATCTCCAAAGATTATTTTGTAGGGTTGCTGACTGGTTCGCCGCTTGGAAACTCAAAATAAATTGTGATAAATGTGAAACTATTTTATTTAAACCTAAATGGAAAACTCTATCATACGATGCAACTAAGCATCATAAAAATTTTAGTCTAAATGAAAAAATAGATGGAAGTGGCACTCCTATCCCACACAAAAAAATCGTTCGTTATCTGGGTATCTTTATAGATGATCATATCCTATTCCGAGACCACATCGATACTCAAATAAGTAAAGCCTCTAAAGCCTTCAAGGCTTGCATAGGGCTATTTGTTAATAAACATTTATCAAACAGAGTGAAAGTGCTCTGCTACCAAGCTTTAATCAGACCTATCCTCACATATGGATGTCCCATTTGGTACAACATCAATGCTGGTCAAATGGAAAAACTGAGACTTTTTGAACGGAAGTGCCTTCGTACGTCCCTAAAGATGTATCGAACTCCTGAGTCGAATTATACCAAATATTATAGAGTAGATAAACTTTATGAAAAAGCCACCATTTCAAGGATAGACTGCTTCATGTTGAGACTTATCCGAAATCACATAGCTCAATCAAGTAGAAACAAACTAAACAACCTTATAAATGGCCCCTATTATCCCCAGGAGGAGTACTTCAGGAAGACACTAACCTCTGGAATAGTTCCACCAGAGGCTTTTGTCTTTCTGGACTCTCTTGGTTACATCCAAGATGTTCATAACATCCCAATTATTTATCATGTGAAGAGGAAAGATCCGAGAGCATTTACCTACCCTCCAAATTTGGACTGTAAAAATGATGCAAACATAATTTACAACACCTCTCTGCCTGCAAAAGATGCGGATGATCGCCAAAGGAAAAACATCAAAAAATATTGGTGGCTGCAAAAAGACTGACTTTTCTCTCATTCTCTTTTGTGTATAAATGTATATAATTTATTTATTTTTTTAAGTATTTATTATTATTATTTTTAAGCCGCTGTGCCAAATAATCACCAGTTTTTTTTTTGACCAATTTTCTGGTGTTAATCTAATGTAATATCACATGAAAAAATTATGCCTTATGGCTCCATATACGAATGATATAATATTTAATAATATAGTGTATAACACAAATACCGTCATAAGATTATTACGAGTAACGCAACTGCGTTCATATAATATCTAAAAAATATTGAAAATCTACTTCCGTCTTTCGTTGTTTGTTTATAAGGAAATAATCTATAATGTAACTAATGTAACTGTTCAAACTTGGTCTAAATAAACATTCTAAAAAAAAAAAAAAAAAAACGCTGAACACGCCAGTTCTCGTCCGATCACTGAAGCTAAGCAGCATTGAGCGTGGTTAGTACTTGGATGGGTGACCGCTTGGGAACACCACGTGCCGTTGGCTCTTTCTTTTTTTGTTTTTTGAATAAATATAAGAACGGTTATGCGCAATAATGGGTTTGATTATACCATAATTCTTCAGTCATAAGATTCAACAATATTCCTTGTGACATTTGTTTCTGAGGTTTTTTTCTGCAGTGGTAAAGGGTGTTACTGTAACTTGTTGATCAGCATTAGAAATTGTCCATTACAGAAGTAGATAATCCTCCGTGAAATTATGAGTTAGACCATTTTTTCGTGAGAATAGTACATTATGTAGCTTTGGATAAATTTGTCTACTGATAAAAATTTTTGTGTGAATTTGGTAGATGAGCCTATGATAATTCGTTAAAATAGCATATTTTTTTCTTCATTTTGACAGCCAACGACCATATCACGCTGAACACGCCAGTTCTCGTCAGAGTTCTCGTCGGTCCGAGCTGGCAACAGCGTGGTGCTGAGACTGCCTTTAACAATTAGCCGAGAAAGCTAATAAATAGTAATCAAATCACAATCCAATAAATCTGTAAACTGTAGTAAATAACACCGGACCCCACAGGAAAATAGACGGGCTCCAAGGGAAAGCATATTGTGCTCAAAACCCAATACCAAAATTAGTGAACATAACCAACAAAATGAAAGTGTAGACCAGACAGTAAGTCTTACAAATGAAAATTTCAGTGAAGTTCAAATAATAAGCAGAAAAAGAAAGTGTAAATTGGAAGTAAAAATGCCAAGGATCAAGAATAAAAGATCAGAAGACTTGGGAGTCATCCCAACCTCAAACAGATTTAAAGTGCTGCAACAAAATAATGCTGACCACGAAGATGACATGGAAACCTGCGAATCAGACCAGGAAGAGGATGAGCAAATAACAGCCGATAAGGCAAAAACCGAGGCAGCTAAGAAACAAAAAAGACCACCCCCTCTAGTTATCCATGGAAGGGTTAATTCCCATGGAAAATTCATGAAAAGCCTCAAGGACACGTTAACGTCGAAATATCATGTCAAATATCACGCAAACACCATTGAAGTGTTTACTACGACATTTGATGAGTTTGAACTGCTGAAAGGTGTATGGCAAAATAAAAGCCTAGATTTTCACACGTATGATGATAAGACTGAAAAGAAGAAAACCTACGTTATTAAAGGTCTGCATGAAACTACAGATGTTGCAGAAACAATAACAGAACTGGAAGAATATGGATATAAATTGAACAATTTAATATTAATGAAGAACACATCACAGACCAAATTTATGGTAGTATTAACGGGGGCAATGAACCTAAGCCAACTTCAGCAAAAAATTAAATACCTAGGGAAAATGAAGATCTCCTGGGAGGCATATAAAAATAAACGCCGAATTACACAATGCAGAAGATGTCAAGGATGGGGTCATGCAACAGCCAACTGCTTCGCCAAGCCAGTCTGCCTGAAGTGTGCTGATGATCACCTCACCAAAGAGTGCACCAAATCAAGAGAAGAACCTGCAAAATGTGCAAACTGCGGAGCCGATCATCCTGCAAATGCTACCATCTGCGCTGAATACCGGAGGAGAGTTCAGATGCTGGAAAAGAGAAATCATCACCAAAAACGAGAAAATGTCGGACCAGCTGTGCGACCGGTACCAAACATCGATGATAGTGATCAATTTCCAAGATTGAGAGCAACTACCAACAATGAGAGAGAAGCGACATCAAATTTCCAGCCGATAAGTACAAAGTATGTATCGAACAATAACTATATCAATGAGAGACCTGAGAACAGCAGACTGTACTCGGAGAATTTCAATTATACGAATAATAATAATAATAACAATCATCTAGAAAATCGTCCTACCAACATAGCAGACTTTATCGAACTAACTAATGAAATTAGACAACTAAACTCAAAATTTAATATTAAACAGATGCTGCAAGAAGTTAGAAACTTCAAAAAAATAATTGAGACTTGTAAAACAAAAGGAGATCAATTCCAAGCACTCTTGGAATTTTGCCAAAGGTTAGATAATGACTGAATTAAAAATATGCAGCTGGAATGCAGGGGGTCTACACAAAAAAGTAGGCGAACTAATAAACTTTATGAATACAATAGATATTGATATCATGATGATCAATGAAACATTACTTGTAAAACCGAAATCAATTAACATTAAAAAATACGTTTGCTATAAAGTACCTAAGACTGATGGCAGTAGAGCTATAGCGCAATAGCTATGTTTGTTAGAGAATCTATACCACATAAAAGAATTAAACTAAATAAAAATATTATCTTAGAAAATATAAGTATTAAACTATCGACTAATACCATAGTGATAGCAGCATATATGAGCCCGAATAAAAAACTCACTAAAAAAGATCTCGACCTAATGCTAGGTGTCGGTGATAAAATTGTGATAACAGGAGACATGAATGCTAAGCACCAAGCCTGGAATAAAAATACGCCAAATAATAAACGAGGGCTGCTACTATATGATTACTGCCTTCATAATAACTGCACAATAATGTGTCCAGACGAACCAACGCACTATCCCTACAACGACACAACTCCAACGACAATAGACATTGCAATCAATAAAAATGTAAGTCACATATCAGAAATAGAGGTGTTAAAACAACTTACATCGGATCACAACCCAATATTATTCAAATTGGGTAATCAAGTTAAATATAACGACAAAAGAATAGGATTCGACTATGCCAATACTAACTGGAAATCATTTAAATCACTAGTCGAGTCTAAAATTAAAATAAATAATAAAATAGACAATAAAAAATCATTGAACGAAGAAATAGAAAAATTTGTGAACACAATTAAATACTGCATAGATAAGAAAATCCCGTAAAAATCAATGAAACAGATAGAAGATCAACTACCTCAGTACATAATCAATATGATCAAAGATAAAAACTATTGTCGAAAAATGTGGCAAAACACTAGAATACCTACATATAAGGAACAGCTCAAAAGGAAAAGTCATGCCATAGCATCAGAAATAGTTCAATATAGAAATAAAACATGGGACAAAAAATTAAAAAAGCTCAAAGCGCAGGATAATTCGTTGTGGAGAATGACAAAAATTTTTAAGAAACAATTCGTTCCAGTGCCGACTTTAATACAGGACAATCTAGAAGCATTAACAAACGAAGATAAAGCCAATATGCTCGCCTCACAATTTGAAAAAGTACATGATATAAATCTCGCTAATAAAACCGAAAAACAAAAGAAAATAAGCAGGAAAGTGCATGAGTATATCGGTTCCACTAAAGATGATGATTGGAGTTCATATATCACAAGCCCAAAAGAATTGAAACAGATAATAATGCAATTACCTGGACTCAAAGCACCGGGTATAGACAATATTCAAAATATTATATCCAAAAATTTAGGATCAAAAGCCCTCGTACAACTCACATACATTATCAATTCATCAATAAAATACAGTTATTTCTCAAAACACTGGAAAATAGCCAACATATTTCCTATTTTTAAATCAGGTAAAGATAAATCACTCCCTAGTAGCTACAGACCCATCAGCCTATTATCTAATATGAGCAAAATACTTGAAAAAGTAATAAACAAAAGGTTGAATAAATTCGAGCACAAAAATGACATAATAATCAACAATCAATTTGGATTTCGAGAGAAACACAGCACAGCCCAACAAGTTACAAGGATAGTTAATGATGCAAGTATTGGCTTCAATAAAAATCTAGTTACAGTAATGTTATTGTTAGACATAGAAAAAGCGTTCGATAGAGTGTGGATAGATGGCTTAGTATATAAAATGATTGAAGCAAATTATCCGCGCGTCCTTATTAAGTTTATTAATTCGTATTTGAGAGGTCGACAATTTATCGTATCCGTTAACACAGAATCTTCAACAAAAAGGAAAATCCGAGCTGGTGTACCTCAAGGGTCGATACTAGGTCCTAAATTATTCAATATATATCTAAATGATATTCCAACCTTTCCAAAAACACAAACGGCACTTTTTGCCGATGACACAGCCATATACACTCATTCATTTAATGCAAATATCGCTTCAAAGCAAATTCAAATACATATGAACATGCTGGAAAAATATTACAACCACTGGAAAATATCATTGAATGCCAGCAAAACTGAAGTTCTAGTGATGAGCAAAAAATGTCTGAAAAATAATAACAAAATTTTTGATCCCATAAGAGTTAATGGACACAAAACAACTACACTTACATCAGTCAGATACCTTGGGGTACATCTCGATTCGAAACTCACCTATGGAATACACATTAAAAAAGTAACAGAAAAAGCGTGCGCCGTATTAAAGAAAATCTACCCTCTGTTGGTAAAAGGCTCAAAGGTCTCAATGTACAATAAAATGCTAATATACAAAATGATACTAAGACCCATCCTGGTATATGCCACAGGAGTCTGGTGTAGTGCGGCCAATACGCATATTAAAAGACTCCAAATATTTCAAAATAAGTGCCTTAGATTGGTATTGTCTGAAGACAGATATGCTAGAATTAAGGATATGCACAAACGCCTCGAAATCGAAATGATTAAAGACTACATTAAAAAACAAGCCACACACTTTTATAAAAATCTACTGGGTAATAATCCTCTGTGCAAGGATATTGCAAAAATAAATACCAAAAATCTGCCTTTCAAATACAGGCATAAATTACCGTATCACGCATTAGATGTAGGCGATGGTAGCTAACGGGCCACTAACGTTCAACCAATAAATCAACCAAACATAATAAAAGTTACCAACAATACACAATAACATTAAACTATAACACTTAGAGACTGATCACTTATCTGTAAGGGAATTTCTATAAGTTGGTTTTTAAACAATTTTCCAACACCTTGTACATTAAAGATTGATATTACACAAATATCAAAGCAATTACCACACATGTGTCTAAAAACCGCAATCGAGTAATCATAAGAATATCATTCTATTGTCAGCAAGCTATATCAGTAGATTAAACTTTAAAAAAGTAGGTGCTACAACCAAGTAGATATAAGATAAAGTATTGTATATATGTTATTAGATACATAATGTACATATATATGACTAAAAAGTGTTAATAAATCTTTGAAAAAAAAAAAAAAAAAAAAAAAAGTTCTCGTCCGATCACTGAAGCTAAGCAGCATTGAGCGTGGTTAGTACTTGGATGGGTGACCGCTTGGGAACACCACGTGCCTTTGGCTTTTTCATTTTTTGTTTTTTGAATCTCATAAAAATCAAAAATATTTTTTGAAAAAAAATGGTCAAGTCCACGTTTCAATGTATTCTGTTTTGCACGGTTTCGTTCACTTCACTGGTTTCAAAAAATGTTAACAATAAAAAAAAAGCCAAGCGTGTATAAATAGACTGCCTTATTTACGAAGCCATCACTATAAATGCAAGGTTTATGCCAAAAACGCCTGATATTTGGTCGAAAAAAAATGTTCAAAAAAAAAACGCCGCGACCAACGTACTTGGCGCGGTTTTTCCGACTAACGAGGATTTAGCTTAGGAGGTTCTGTATCTTGAAGCATACTTCAGGATCAGAAACTATATTGCCACAGGAGGTGTTTGCAGATTATGAGATAATAATGTGTTTTATTTCAATCAGGTAGAATTCCTCCATGGCTTAAACCCAGAGCTGCTCAATAGTGCAACCCTGGAATTAGGGGAATTTATTGCCTTATACAATTGGATAATCTGGTATCCAGTGATCAATATGTCTGGCACAGTAAGGCAGCAATGATGTTTTTGTCCAGGGACACTTCCTGAACCTAATCCTATAAAGGTAGGACCCATATCTATAGTGAATAGTAGCTGTCATCTGATGGGGTTTTTTAGTAACCGCGCCATCTTATAATTTTATAAGATAGATAGATAGATTTTTTTTTTTGATTTTTTTTTTATTTATTATTTTTTATTTTATATATATATATATATATATATATATATACGATATCGTATATATATATATCGTATATATATATATATACGATAAACAGAAAGTGGCCTTTAATAAGAACCAGTAAACACCAAAGTGAATGGTGGGAACATTGAGCACTTGTTGTAACGTCTTTCTAGTAGAACAATCCATTGGCGCCTTTTTGTTTCTCCTTTATTTTTCGGTTTATCGTGTCTGAATTTGGAATATCGTTGGCAAGTTCCATTTTTAGTAGTTTTGAGCTCAGAAAGCATAAAAAACACATTATGTGTGACATCATTAGATTCATCTCATCGAGTACAACAACTTTTGTTACAAGAAAATTTTTGATCCCATATCAAAAAAATGAACTTATGCTTGTAGCATAAAAACATGAAGATTTAAATGCTCAAAACATATCTCATTATTTTTCCCACTTGGAGCCCTACAACTTCTATTCGAAAGATTTTTCGATTACTACCCACATTCAATAGTTATTTGGGTGTACAATTTTATCTCGGACACCCTGTATATAAATTTAAAAAAAGCCAAGTTTATTTTTTTCATTCCCCTCCCCTTCCTCTTACCCTCCGCCGCCTGTCATCTCTTTCTGCCGCCGCAGGGGAGTAGTGCGGTATGGTGGGGACACCACCACACTCGTATGTTTTCCTCACCGTCGTGCGACCGGGTATTCCACGCCCCTGATTCGTCCAATTTCAACCCTGAATAAGTCGAAGAGGGTGCGTCTGATCAAAAAGTCGCTCAGGACTTTTCGATTCAGAATTTCACCCCCAACTTAAGTTTAAAGTCTTGACGTGCAATTCTGGGACACCCTGTATACTGGGGGGGCTATATGTATGTTCTTCTACTTATTTATAGTTATCGTCTCTACCAGAATTGTTTATTTTCGAAAATATTTTCATATTTTTTTAAAATGATTTTTAACGAAAAAGAACAAAATTGTTGGGATTTTTTTTTGAAGTTTGTTATTTTTTTTTTTCTATGAAACTGATTATATTTGGTCAGGACGATATCCGCAGATCTACTGAATAATAATCCATTCGATTTTTTTTATCTCAGACAACATGAACAGCCGCTATCACCATGACCAGTGAACTACATTTTTTTGTTGGGGATTACTTTGACTTAAAAAGAATATATGTTAAAAATGCATAAAAACGAAAAAAATTTTTTTTTTGTACATTTCAAAATACAAATAAAAATATATTTAAAAATTAAAATGATTGAATTTTGTTGTCGCATAAAAAAAAATTTCCTAAAAAGTGGTAAAATGTATGCGTTCACATGAGAGTAACCCCTTAAGGACGGTTCTTTTGCTATGTGCATTTATACCGATGCTTCGAAATGGGGCTGGGGAGCATGCAATAATAATAAAAGAATTTACGGTTTTTGGTCGAAAACCGAACAAGAGTTGCATATCAACTTTTTAGAACTTTTAACGATACAGCTCGCATTAGTAGAACTAGCTTCAGGGCTTGAAAACTGTAAAATCCCATTGCGAATAGATAACACCACGGCCATTTCATACATAAATAAAATGGGTGGCGCCCGATTCCAAAGATATAATAAATTAGCTCGTGAAATTTGGCAATGGGCAGAGCTTATGAAGATAATCCTGATTGCTTCCTATATTCCATCTAAAGAAAACATTATTGCTGATAGCTTATCAAGAATTAAGAATATTGATAAGGAACGGGAACTGAACGAAATCTATTACAAGGAAATCATTAGAGATTTTGGTGTTCCTGAGATTGACCTTTTCGCATCTGAATTAAATACAAAATGTACAAGATTCATCTCATGGAAACCAGAGAGTAGATCTCTGTATGTCAATGCTTTCACCATCAGCTGGGATAAATGGTATTTTCACGCTTTCCCCCCCTTTTCATTAATTTTGAAAGCCTTAGCAAAGATTAAACGGGAAAAAGCAGAGGATATCATAGTGGTTCCTCTGTGGAAAAATCAGCCTTGGTTTCCACTTTTCGAAAAATTAATAGTAGGCAAGCCTCTATTGTTTAAACCTAGTACAAGACTACTCCTTTCTCCATGCAGGAAATTATCACACCCCAGAGCAGATCATCTGGGTTTAATTGCGAGCAGAATATCCGGGAGGTCTTTCTAGCAAGGAAAGTTACCAATGAAGCCTTAGACATTGTTCTTGCTTCATTAAGTAAATCTACACTAAAACAATATGGTAGTTCTCTAAAGCAATGGGATGAGTTTTGTAGAAGAAAGAACAAAAACTGTTTAGATATAAATGTTAAGGTAGTCCTAGAATTCTTATATGAGAGATACAAAGCGGGGGCGTCTTATGGTACGCTCAATTCTTGCCGAAGTGCAATTTCGTTGTTGTCAAAGAAGAGGATTGGTGAAAACGCAATCATTTGCCCTTTTTTAAAGGGGGTGTACAAGATGAGACCATGCAGACCCAAATATTCCTCTACATGGGACGTGGCAATTGGGCTCTGTTTCTTAGAATCATTAGATATATCTACTTTAAGCAATTTGACATATAAGACCGTAATGCTTTTAGCCTTAAGTACCGCTCAAAGAGCGCAAGCTATCTCAAAAATCAGAATCGATCTCATAAGAGAATCACCTGACGGTATTGAGATAAGGATCCCTGATGTTTTAAAAAACTTCAGTCCCAGGACGTAATCAGCTATGTTTTCGATTACCAAAGTTCAACGAAAAACCATTGTTATTCGAGAATTCAGTAATTAGATTATATTTAGAAAAGACAAGTCCTTTATGAAAAGAGGAAAAACTATTATTCATCTCATCTAAAAAGCCTTATGAGGCAGTAACTACTCATACTATTAGTAGATAGGTGAAGAAATGCTTGTTTTTAAATGGAATCGATACCACAACTTTTTCTGCTCATTCCACACGGCATGCTTCTACGCCAAGAGCTGCCGAAAAGGGTGTTGATTTTGATACCATTCGCAGAACTGCAGGTTGGTCTGCAGGCTCTCAAACGTTTGCCCGTTTTCACCAAAGGCCTATTAATCCAGATACTTCGAAATTTTCTTTATCGGTACTGGAATAAACAAAAAAAAAACCAAAGAACCAAAGAGGGAATTTATTATTGTCAAATCTCTAAACAACTACAGTTGTAATGTAGGAGAGCGAGGATGAAATATAATTGGATGATCAAACTAACTTATCTGTAAGTGACGTTCGATCCTAATTATATGAAGTCCTCGCTTGAGTACATTAGTCCCCCCCAGAGGACAAAAAGATTTTTTACTTTTCCCTCCCCTATAAATTGTGTCTATGGTGGAGCTCTAAAATTGAAGTCTCCGCGCGAGGATTGGGAGAGGCGGGGGTCACCTCTCGTGTTCTCTTTCTATTTAAATCTAAACTCGCGTGTGCTGCCTTGGATAATTAGGATAATTAGGATCGAACGTCAAAAAATACACTCACTAAACCACTCAACCCGTACCCACCCCCCTACTACTAAACCCTACCTCCTCACTTCCAGGTAAATTGGTTTGATCATCCAATTATTATCTATAAAATCTCACTGATGGGATTAATCACTGCACACACAATATATAGAATCCACTATTATTTTATTACTTTTCAAAGGTGACTGTCTTATCTACAGAAAGTTGGGTTTAGTTTTACACAAGTATAAGTGACTCAAGAACTTAGAAATTGCTGCTAATGTTGCCAGAAGAATATTGATGTTCTAACTGACTCTCTTTGGTCGACCGGCACCTTTTCATAGTAGAAGAAGCCTTTCTTCTGCGAAAGAAGCTAAAGCTGCGAACTTTAACAAATTTTCACGACAATATATTAATTTTAAAATTTTTCATGGTTTTTAATTTTATTTTGTTCTTATGATATTCTCGATGTACTCCACTTTTCTGCTAATTTTTTATGTTTTGGAAAATAATTTGATTTTTCATTAATTTTCATTGTTCATATTGCTTCTTTGATGTTCAATTTTCATTGCTCTTGATTTTTTTGTTAGCGTCGTGCAACCGCAAAGAATCGAAATAATATGACCCTTGTAGATTTTTTATTAATTTGAAATTCTCAAAATTGCCTTGAAAAATCTTTGAAAAAATGTTTCTGAAAGTTAGGCTCCGATGATGTAGAATCCGCTGTCCCATAAAGGTTTCATATGGTAAAAAAATGTTTTTTTCCATTTCATTTAGGATCTCATCAATCAAGGATTTTACGTTATTAAGATTGCGTGAATTACGGGAGAAGAAGAGAAAGTCACCAAGTTGCACATGGAATTGTACGTTTTACGTTTTTCGAAATCATAATTTACGTGTGCAAAAATCTCGTAAATGACGTTTTAAATCCCGTATTTTACGATTAGCTTTTTCTGTGTGTCAAGTTAATTTTTTTTAAAGCGAATATTTTTCAGCATATTTTTTTCTTTGTAATAAATCACAAATTTGTTTGCAAAACCGTATATAACTTTTTTCGGAAGTCTTAAAAATTGGTTGATATTTCACACCCTATGATAAGAAAGTTACAATTTCAGTTTTTATTGCGGTCAAAATGTTGGTTTGTAAAAAAAAACTGGACCCAATCGGTATTTTTAAACCATGGTTTTCAAATTAAACCAATAATGATATTGAAAAAAAAACGATTTCAAATAGAATTTAGTTTTTGCATGTTATTGTAGTTGTCAATAATATTTTTATGACGCCAGCTACAATAAATTAATTTCTTTATTTTTATGGTCGTAGCGTCGCGAACATTCTAAACGCCAGAATTCGCGACAAATATTTTCTACGGTGGTCCCTCGTGAAATTCTAGGACAATTCTCAAGCCTTCGATAAACGAAGGTATTTAAACTGGTGCACTACATGATACCAGAGAAGTTAGTATATTCATTCGATGTAAACACATCTCGCCAACGAATATATCTTTATTTCGATAACACGATACCGAATTATAATTTATTATCCGCACCCGAATCGCTACTATTTTATTGTGCCGTACATGTAAAGTGATTTCAATTGAACTTTCTGGGGTATCCCACAGAATCCTGTAGTTGAATGACTCATTTCTATTTTGTTTGAATTTTCACGTATTGGGCGTGGGAGAACGTGAATGGTACGTGAGGTCATTGAGAAGCGATTCCGAGTCGTCACGTCACTAACGGAGGCACCAAACATGGCATTCTTACTGATCCCTTTCGGGAAATGAAATAAAAGACGACTTTCCTTCAAACGAGACCTGGAAGAATTTACTTTATTATTTCAGAAGGCGAATCTAGACCTTAAAATCGAATAAAAATTGAAGAAAGGATTGGAATCGATATTCATTTTGTGATTAACAATAAGGTCTAAGTCGGAGTGTTTATTCAGCAATCACTCTAATTTTGTTTGTTTGACTTTGATTGATAACGCGAAAATGTTCAATTTTCTGCTACCTAGTAATATATTTCGATACAAATATGCCAGAATGATCATGACAGTGTAATTGGCGGCATTGGTTGAAGCGAAGGCGAAAGCGGTGAATCACACGAGTTAAAACATCTCGTTGCCAGTCTATTCAGAATGCATTTTATGTTGATGTCCCTTTCCGCGAGTTGGGATTTGTGCCAATTGTCGTTTACAAGTCGTTTACTGGTATACGGAAATAAATTTTTAGCAGTTTATACAACGCTATCACAGTAACAATTCTTACAGAACATTGCGCTACAAGACCACACGTCATTTATGTAAAAATTTCATATATAACGTAGTAGAATTCAAATATACTTCGATTCTCAGCTGTCCAACATTCAGTATTATTAGGATCAACATATTGCCATGTCAACGCTTCATAAGTGACTACGATTTCTAAGTAAAAATTGTTTCTTTTCGAAGAAAAAATTGCTTTGTTTTGGAGTTAAAAACATACAATAGCAAACCATCTGTTATTTTTGTTCATATTGTATTTTCCTTTAAAAAAAAACAATTTCCCAAGGTAGCATTAAAAAAAATAAACCCCCTCCCTCGATCTGGAAAAAATACCCCCGTAAAAAATATCCCCAAAATAAATCTTAATTTTCAATGTAGGAATATGGTATTAAATAAGCGAACACTTTGAATAATTTTTAGAAACGATTTTAATAACTGAAGGACTCTAAGACTACTCAGACAGAAGACAGACGAGACTGACGAGACATTACATGTTATTCTCAGTTGCCCTAAAGAGGGTAATATAATTTCCACCCCTGCAATATTTTCTTTTCCTATTTATTACTCCTTTTGGTCAACAGATGTATTTGAAAAAATCCAGATGTGATAAAAACTGAGGACGAAACTGGGGACCTTTCCCTTGATTTTACAACCAAGAGAAATCCCGAATATTATGGCTTTAAACCATCATCACTCAAACGAAAATAATAAAACTTGGGAAGAGTGAATTTTGTACCCGGGGAAATCCCCAAATTCCAACATTCAATTTTGCAATTTATTTCAGACATATGTTTATTTTAAATAAAAATTTCCGAAAAAGAGGATTTATTTTTATTAAATAATTCTCCACATTCACTGTTTTTTTTATATAAAAAAATAATTTTGGTTTTATATGGTGACGGGGCTTGCCCCCCCCCCCAGGGTCCATGCCCGTGGATCCCGCCAGAGGCGCTGCGCCCGCAGAACTCCTGTGCGTTAGTACGTAAAAAAAGGGGGAGGGGGATTGGCTGGCCCGACGAGAGAAGCGCAACGGGGTTGATATCTGCAACCGGGGGGTCATTTATTCCGGGGATATTTTTTCGAAGGATATTTTTTTGGGATATTTTTTCCGTCACCCTCTCCCTTTCCTGCTTTTCACAGCGAGTTACTCCTGGAAAACATGAACTGAGAAGAGTGCCTTTAAAATAAATAGACTACACCGCTATAACGCCGCATTACTTGTTAGTATTTATCCCGTTTTTTTGGAGCAGCTTCTGTCGACAGTTGTAGTTTCTGAAGAGCACCTCCAGATAATCGACTCCCAAGTAAAAAAGTGACCTGAAAATCCGAACCCTGTGAACTGGGGTTGGCAATTAAAGAGTCAAATGTTCATCCCCCTTATGCCTAAAGATTCGTCAGCCCCAGACGATATCCTCACAATGATTCACTATTCGTACAAAAGAAGCTGTACCAATTAGAGTGGATGCAGAAAAGCTGGTTTCATGTGTTCCATCATTTGACGCCTAGCGGACATACTGCCTATAATTTCATTCTTCAATAGAGCAATAAAGCCCAAACGGGAAGAAAATGAACTAGGCTCTGGAAACTGTCAACCTCCACTAACCTGGCCCCTCCTGACTTGCGCGAATGCATTAGAAATATGATTGTGCTTTACGTATTTCGTCAGTGCACCCAGATTTTCATGGTGGCCACACCATTCAAAATGGTGCTCTACCTGAAGAATCACAATCTCCACGAAAGAACTTGAAAATATACTGAATTTTGTGTGTTCCATTATAGAGCTTTGGGAGATGAATATAACGTAATTGAACATAGTTATAGTAACCAAACCATTGGAAATGGTACCTCGCTGAGTTCTGAATAGCATTAAATGTTTTTTGCTAATAATAACACGTCTTTTGTGGATTTGGAAAATGACCCATTGAGAAGTAGTTTCCCTGCTGTGAGGTCCTACATATGTGTGATGTTGACATAACTTGCTGAGCAGTTGGATAAACTTCCAGCTGATGAGAGAAGCCTGTACTCTACTTCATATCCAGAACAACACTCATTAATTGTCATTAATTGACGAAGATACTGAGCCTTCTGATCACCACAGCGGAACAGTCACGAGTAAGAAGACGCGTTTGGACTGCTCATAGAATTTCGAATAGGAAATAAAATATCTTAGAATATCTGAGAATATCAGTATACAGGGTGTATCTTGACTTGAGATCGATTCTGAACCAGCATGTTCTGGGGGTGATTCTGACCAGAAAAGTCCACTTTTCGCTCGGACGCACCCCTTCTGAGATATGGGGGTGAAAAGAACGGCCTATGGGGCGCGAGCGTTGCGCGGCTCTACGTCCGTGTGCCGCGGGTAAGCGGTGTGCGTGCTTCCCCTTCTCCACGGACGGACGTTCCATTCCGCTAGTGAGTGAAAGAGAGAGAGGGCGAAAGATATTTCTCTCTCGCTGATTGGCAATTTCAAGACAATCGTTTCAGGGTGGGTGAATAAAAACTTATTATTATTCAGATTAGCATTATTTATTAGAATACAAGAATAATCTGATCATATCAAAAATTTAAAAAATAATCCACGATTATTAAATAAAGTAAGTAATTTATGTAATTGCCTGATCAGACATTTAATGTTTAAAATTGAATTCCAATTAAGCAATGGATGTCGAAAATACCAGGGGATAGCTCGCCATTATCGCGGAATCGGAAGCAATAAACGCGTTTCCTTGATTATTCAGTGAACAAATGGATTTACGCCCTTTTGTCACAAGACATTTTTTACAGAGGAGCAAATTTTCTACAACAAATGTCTTATGGTGGCATCGCGTAAATCCATTAGTTTATTTAATAATTGGATTTAAACTTTAAACGAAAATCCCCCATTAATCAATAAACTAATTGATTTTCGCGATTTTCACATAAGATAATTAATGTTTAAAATTGGATTCCTCGCAAAAAAAAATCATTTTCACAAAATGTTGTAAATTCATTGGCTTACAAGATATTTGTCAAAACGCATTGTTTAGTGAAAAAATCCCGAAAACCACGGGCGTCCCCCTTCGCATTCCGCAGCTAATTGTTTAAATGTTAATTATCTCATGATTCAACAGGCCTACAGTATTTTGTCAGAAGATCTTGTTTAAAAGAAAGAGAAAAATCAGCCAATTCTCCAGCGAAGAATTCGAGAATATTCAAACTGAGGAATTCGTCTCGAACCTTCCAAATCCTTGGGTTGCTAATCCCATCAAAACAACCCTTGGGTATATAAAGAGACCCAAAAACAGATATACCTTCAGTCTAAAATAGTTCAACGATCAACAGTAAATACGCAATAAGCAATTCTCGATAGAATATTCGCAAATTGGAATCGGACTCAATTTATCTAAAAATAGTGTTCTCCATAATTATCAAACTGTACATCACCAATTAAAGCCTATCGCGATGATAACTAATTATCACTTTTAGTTATTAAAATTCAAATAGTTTCTCTCAAAATCCTATAGATGGATCAAAACCTACCACGCGTTTAGATTCGTCTACTCAACGGACGTTTCTGACCAACAGTTCATCTACAACGTTGACGAGCAACAGACGTTCAAGTGTTTGTAGTTTTATTTCTCAACTAAATATCTCAACGAAAGCCTCAATTTTCAATCGCGTATTTGAACTCTATTAGTACATCACCAGCAGTGCGCGCATTGAAATTAATAAACTCTATTGTGACAAAATTCTCTCAAAAGACGCGAGGTTACGCCTCAAATTGTTTTACAATAAATTAAATAGTACATCTCCCATCAGCTAACGTGTTTCGTGTCTTTTTATTTTTCCCACTGATCCCAAATCGGCACCGCATACTCGTCGCTATCTCAAGCAGATCTTTTTTATTGTAAATTAAATTTACAACCAGAAAGGTCTCTTGACAAAATCCTGTAAAAGAGCCTCTTACGAAGATAATTTACAATAAACAATGGATGTCGAAATTCCCAGGGGATGGCTTGCGATTTTCCCGGAATGGGGAGCAATAAGCGCAAAAGAAGCAGCAAACCGCTAGGGACCCTTTCAAAGATGAGTTTATTAAGTGATTTGGCTACCTAGCTGTCGTAAAGGCCCATGTGGAAGGGACGCTGTGTCGCACAGCTTTACGACTTGATCTGTTGCCGTGAGCCGAAAAAAATGGTTTTCCCAACACCGGTATGGATTGTAGCTCAAATGTGGGAGGTTTAAGTCCAAATTTCCCATCTGCGGATGTTTGAACAATGGAACGAGAGGAACAGGCCAATGGAGAGGAACAGGCCATTTCAGCAATAAAAATTATTATTTTATAATTGACAGGAAATTTCTCCCCCAATTTTTCCAAAGCGTCAGTGTGCCGAAAAACCTCTTCGAAGACAGAGTTGGATTTTACGTTTTCTTGCTCTGTACTCGATTATTCAACTAGTGTTCTTCAATTCGTGATAAAAAGTGCAGTGTGGTGAAATTTATTCATATCGTGAGTGTAATGGCGAAGTTTACTGCTGCAGAATATGCCGATATGGTCTCCATTTACGGTGTTGAGAGGGGTAATGGGGTGAAAGCCGCACGGTTGTACGCGGAACCGTCCCCTCAGCAAGTGGTACTTAAGGCACGTACGTTCCGAAACGCCCTCCAACGTCTCCGAGAGGGAAATATTCTGCCGCGATATGGGGGAGAAGGGCGTCCAAGACGTGCTACTGGGGTTCGAGTGAAGGAGGCGATCCTGGAGGCCGTGGAGGAGGATCCACAGCAATGCATTCGCGCGATCGCGGCTTCATGGAGAATTTGACCAGGCAGGGTACAGAGAGTTTTACAGGAGGAAGGCTTTCGCCCCTGGAAAATTACCCCGGTCCAGGAGTTGAAGCCCGACGATCTCCCGAATCGTTTGGCCTTCTGTCGCTGGCTCCTCGACAAAAGTGACGAGCCAAACTTCATCAGCAACATCTTGTGGACGGACGAGAAACTTTTTGCGAAGAAGGGGATCGTCAACCAGCACAATGAGCATCACTGGGCGGTTGAAAATCCCCGACTCGCAAAAAGTTCCAAGTTCCAGTATCGCTGGGAAACGTTAAATATCTGGGGAGGAATGCTTGGTGATGAAGTCGACATTCATCATCTTCCAGGACGTCTCGACGTAAGTATTCCCCATTGTCAATACTGCGTTTCCTGTTGGACTTCGATGTCTAACCCGGTATCATAGGTTTCTTCCAATAATTACCTTTTTTATTGCAGGGTGGGAACTATTTGGGGTTCCTGCAAGAGCCGCTTGCAGCGATAGTTGGTGATGGTCCGGCTTCCAGGGATGTATGGTTCCAGCAAGACGGAGCACCAGCCCATACCTGCGTTCCAGTGGTCCAGCAGCTGAATCAATGGTTTCTCCAGCGTTGGATTGGGAACCGCAACGATCGGGACAGGGCGGGACAACGAGAACCACCCGTTGCGGGACCCCCGCATTCTCCAGAGCTCACCCCACTCGATTTTTTCTTGTGGGGTACTCTGGAGTCGCGGGTATACTCTCGTCACCCAGCGAATCAGGAGGAAATGGTTGCACTGCTGTACGCTGGAATTTGGTTTCAAGTTGAAATCTAATTATTAAATAAACTAATGGATTTACGGGATGCCACCATTAGACATTTATTGTAGAAAATTTGATTCTCTGCAAAAATCGTCTAATGAAAAAGGCCGTAAATCCATTTGTTCACTTAATAATCAAGGAAATGCGTTTATTGCTCCCGATTCCATTGTTTAATTGGAATTGAGTTGGAATTAAATTTTAAACATTAAATGTCTGATCAGGCAATTGCATAAATTATTTACTTTATTTAATAATCGTGGATTATTCTTTAAATTTTTGATCCGATCAGATTATTCTTGCATTTTAATAAATAATACTAATCTGAATAATAATAGGTTTTTATTCACCCCCCCCCCCCCTGAAACGATTGTATTGAAATTGCCAATGAGCGAGAGAGAAATATCTTTCCCCCTTTCTCTTTCTCTCACTAGCGGAATGGAACGTCCATCCGTGGAGAAGGGGAAGCACGCACTATAATAATATCGAGGATATATATTTCTGGAAAATGGATGGATACAAATTTGTTATGAAGTTCTAAAATATCAATTTTCAGGGAGAGAAAAATCGGACAATTCTTATGATGTGATTCCGATAAAAATTATAAAATTACCTTTAAATAGACCTTAAAATTTTACAGTGCTGTTTAATAAATTTTACGAAGACCCATATCATTAATTACAAAATTGACGGTTTTGATATGAAGTTTTATGTGTGAGTAAAACACGTACATTGCAGTATGTTGCACCTCAATTCTAGCGCTCAGCACAGTAATTTCTCACAGACGGTATTTTACAAACCCAGACTGAAAATACAAAACAGAAAAGAGGTATTGATTTTAACAAACAGTGTTATCTCCATTATTAGTTCCGCCTAAGAAGCATACCTAATCATTATCGCCAATAACTTTGAATGAGTATTTTGATCACATCGATCCAGGAGCATTACGGCGCTGTAAAAGAAGTATGGCCACGCATCCAATTTTCTACACAGAGTAAAAAGTTGAAAAATTTTCTATGCCCATGCTGCTCAAAAATATCGAAATATTTTCGCCTGATAGAATCATTCTTCGGCTAACTCTAAATGAAAATCACCCCCAAAAATAATTTTTTTATCCTCTACAGTGTTTACTTGAGCGGAAAGTGTTTTTCAACTGAATATTTGAATTCTTGTCTTTTCATATTTTAAAAATTAAATTTTTGTTGGGGGAAATTTTCGGCAGCCCCTCAAATTTTCTCCTGCTGAATTGTGTTTCTTTTAAACAGAGCAAATGTTTTCTCTTAGTAAAAGCAAAATAATGTGCCGATTGCGCGTGATTTTTCATTCCTTTTTTTTATTTTTTTTCAATTACCATGGCAACTCCGAAAAAGTTACTATGAAGTACAATATTTTTTCGTGGCATATTCCAAGAAAATTCCTGAATTCTACAGTATAGAATGAAGCCACTTTATCGGACCGTGCGTTTTCCTATAAATTTCATTTCCATACGATTTATGACAAACTGATTATTATTATTTCGAATTCGAAAGTATGCCATCAACTATGATATACATTTTTCTTATACTTTTCATAACGATGTTTTTTCTCAGTTAGTCCACATAAAATCATCTCGCTAAAATAGCTTCATTACGCTATGCAAGCTACCCCGCTCTCGTTTTGTCCTACTCCGAATCTATCGCATTTTCGTTTCTCTCCCATGTCTCCTTCCGTCCGACTGCCCTACCACGCGCGCCATCCCCTCCCTTTTCCTGTCGCTTTTTCGTTACAGACGATAATGGAATTACAGGCCAACGAGCGCAAAGAAGTTTCACTTTAAAAGGACAAGAAATTACTGTAATTCAGCCAAATCCATAGTTAAATGATTTGTTCATGAAAATTAAGATTCTTGAAAAATTTTCAACTATTAGTATCTAGGAATTGTGAATTCAGTATATTTTTAAAATAAAATAAATTTGGTGAGAGAGACTCATTCTGCGACAGAACAAATCCTATTAAATCTTTATAAATCTGTATATTCATCTCTCAACATCTCCATTGCCAGCACAATTCTTTGGACGGACTCCATGATTGTTTGTCATTCGATTCACACCCTCCCCCTCATACTTTCAAAATATTTGTTCAAAATAGAATTTCTGAAGTTCAATCCTTAACTGAAAATTGTGAATGGAAACACGTGTCATCAGATGATAATCCTACTGTTACGTTGTCCAGAGGACAACTGCCAAGCGAATTTACATAAAATGTGCTCTGGACCACTCGGCCTGTCTAGTTAATACTCCCGGAAGGACAGTGGCCAGACCAACCCATGCAAACTCCAGGTGATGATCAAGAGAAGAAAAAAATTACATGCCTAAAATCTATTGTTGATTTATCTCCATTCGATAAATTCAAATCATTTCATTATTTACTCCGAGTATTTGTTTATTGTTATTGATTTATTATAAAAAAGGAAAATAGACGTTGGCAAGGGCAAATGAGATTGGCTGAATTGAAAGAGACAAAACTCCCCATCATCAAACTCATTCAAAAACAGGCTTTTGGAGACGATCTTCGAGTACTACAGCAAAATAGGACTAGTGCCAGAACTCAATCAACTCGATTAAAACGGTTGCATCCTTTATCGATGATCAAGGAGTTCTGCGAGTAGGAGGCAGACTACAGAATGCTAAAGTCTGCTTTGAACATCCATTTATTTTACCACAAACGAGCTTCATCACAAAATTGATCATCTTCAAGAATCATCTCATCCATTGTCACCCAAGTATCCAAAACACTCTCTATGTGTTGGATTTCGGGGTTTTGTCCGGATTCAAAATTCACGCTTGTAGCGTTTTTATTTTGCCGGAATTAGGAAATATTTATTTCTTTATTGCTGTGGAACTTTTTCCTTTACCTTATAATAAATAGGGGAAAGCCCCAGAAGGACTTTCTTATTTCGTGATTTTCCCAAAATCCATCTGACGACCTGAGATGGTCGCGAAAAGAAAAGTCCAAGAGTCAAGGGTGGAAGGAGAAATTTTATTGCGCTCTGGAGAGGAGTTTAACATGGGCCCCACTAGTAATGTTCAGTTAGTTTTTTTTTAATTCTATTCTTTAAATTACTGAAATCTGTACATGTGAAATTTATTTACACTCTCGGTATGGTTTTGGAATCTCAAAGTGCATTGTTTTCAACAGTGGCAGATTATTTCTATCTATTTGTAATCCGTTTCATTTGCCGACCTATTCATTGTGTATGGAGGAGTGCAGTCGGAACTTCTCAGTCGGATTAACAGTTTGTTTCTTTGATTGCCAAAATTCGGGCACTGACATAATATATGGTCAAAATCTTGAGATTCTGCTCCACATTAGCAATTGCACAACGGTTCATTTATGATTCCAAAGCGGTACAAAGACGTTCCTAGATGGCAGTGGTCCGCTCTTACCCGATTTACACTAACAATAGTTTTGTAAAATGTAATGTAATGAAATGTAATCAGAAAATGCTCAACCTGTTGTCGAGTCAGGCCTCCTCCAACCAATTATATCATGGGAAATGTGCCAGGTACTCGAGTTGCTCAAACCATGAGGCCGTTCGTTTACGTAGGAGTTGATTATCCCAGTATCCCAGAACATAATATGAGTGGAGAAAAAAATCAATTAATGGAGTAGATGGGAAATGATCCAAAGGATGAAGCAGGATTTTTGGTCCAGATGGAGTAACGAATATGTGAACGAGCTCAATATTCGAAAAAAATGGACCACTGGAACTCATGACATCATGAAAGATTCGATTGTATTGCTGAAAGAAGACAACATCTCGCCTATGCAGTGGAAACTCGGCCGAGTACTCGCTTTACATACAGGAGCAGATAACATCGTACGAGTGCTGACAGTAAAGACAGCCAACGCAAGCTACAACCGCAATGTCAAACGCCTTGCGCCCTTGCCAATGTCAACTTCTGAATGGTATTTATGTACTGATAGTCTAACTAATGTTATTGATCGTCATTCTCTCAACGCGCGGAATATGTTTCATCTCTGACTTTGAAAAGAAAAAGAAGAAAAGGAAAAAATTAAGACATCTATTAATCTCTTAAAAAGTCTCGAAGATGTGATTACGAAACAATTATAGCTAAAACGATATTTTTTTAAAGTGATATTTGTGTGAAATTTCATTGAAGAGCCAACTTCTCCCCGGCCCCGGAAATATATGTGAAATGGTGAATTAAAAGTGTTGTGTGTCAATTAAATTTCAACATGGATGACGAACTATTATGCAGTATTTGTGACAAAATTTTGCATAGTGACACCGACAACGTTGTCTCTGTAAAAGAAAAAGGACTAAAAAAATTGATTGAAAAAAGTATAGAGAAATCGGATAAAAAATTTAAATTATGGCTTGGACGATGTGAAATGAATTTTCATGAAAAATGTAGGAAATCATATCCTATGTCTACTTCAAGTGCAAAAAAACGGAAATTGTCAGCAGAACTATCTTTATGCAATCCAACATCACCAGCAACTACGTCAAAGATGCCGTCTGTGTCAACTGCTCAACAAAATTTTGATTTTGCTAATCAATGTTTTTTTGTAAATTGCCATTAGATCGTAGGCACAAACAGGTCCATACGGTTGATAATAAGTATACACAAGACCAGATACTAGATGTTGCGAGGAGAGAGAATAATGAGTTTGGCAGTCAGTTGATTAATCGCATTGAAAACATAAATTTAGTTGACTGTACAGCAAGTTATCATCATAAATGTTATATAACTTTCCATAAGACCGTAAAGGAACCAAAAATCTCTACTCTAAAAGCACATACTGCTGAGATTTTTAACAAAATTTGTGAATATATTGAAGAAAGTCGCCAGTATCAATTTAGTTTACGGGAACTAAAAGATATTATGAAAGATGATGTTTTAAGTAATTATGTTTTATTTCGCATGTTAAAAGAAAAATATGGCGAGAATATCTTCATATCACATAATCGAGGTAAAGAGCCTATCATCTATTATAAAAGATTTGCTATTTCTGAAATTTGCAGCGATTGGGTTTCTGATGAAGGCGATGAAATCGATAATTTACAAAAAGAAACTGTTTTGAATCTGGCTGCTAGGATACTCCGTAAGGAAATTTTAAAATACGATTATCGTGATGCATCATATCCGCCTGCATCTGCTTTTCTTGACAATGTCGTATCGTCAATTCCGCCATTGCTCACTTCTTTCCTTGGAAACTTACTGTGTAAGAATTCTACTCAAGAAGGCAGTGAAAATTTCGTTATCAGAGATGCAATAGCTCACTCAGTTGTCAATTATTTACGTCCAAAACAATTTATATCGTCTCTACAGCTAGCAGTTGGTTCATATATACACAGGAAAACTGGTTCAAGACTACTTATTGATCTTTTGAATGCATTAGGTATTTGTGCTTGATACTATCAGATTCAATCGCATGAAGCATGTACAGTAATGAATCCTCCAGTTCTAAAACTTAATAGTGATAAGCCATTTGTACAATTTGTATTCGACAATACAGATCACAACGCAAAAACTTTGGATGGTAAAGAGACTTTTCATTGCCTTGGTGGAATAGCAGCGTATACGCCTAAATGGTCTATCGGTTTTAAAGACAATATCGTAAAAACCAAGAAAATGCCAAAACCTCAGGAATTAGTATCAAAACATATTATTTCACAAGTTCCATACGGGTCTTTCGATACAAAAGTCCTACAGTCACTAGAATATGTTGCGGTGGAAGATATTTTGGTGGGAAAATCACCTACAATATCAACTTATTACTCAGCGTACCTTTGGGCCAAACTCTTTGACATTGACAACATACCGTCATGGAAAGGATATATGGAAGTTTTGTCTGCCGGAATTCCTTATACAATGTCACAAATTGTTTGTTTACCATTTATTAATGGACCACCATCAAATTTGACAACATTAAACAGTTCTACACTATACAGCAGCTGAAACCCGCAAGCTCAATAGACAGACATGTTTTGTTACATTTGATCAGCCATTATATGCGAAAGCTCTTTCGATAGTCGAAGAGTCAAATAGCGAAGAACTAAAGAATGTGGTGGTTCGTCTTGGTGGATTTCACTTATTAATGTCATACCTGGGAGCAATTGGTTGCATTATGTCTGGAAGTGGAATTGAAGATTTATGGTCAACTGTATATGCAGCAGATTCAGTGAAAAAAATGATCACGGGTCATGCTTATGCTCGAGCATTGCGAGCTCATATCATGTCATTCACTGCACTTGGTATCATCATTTGCAGAAGTTTGAACCCTTCGAATGAATTCCAAACCTGCATTAAAAACTTCTTCCATACATGGGATTCAGAACTTCCACTGTTAGCAGATTGTGATGAGGAACCACTGATTGCTGATACGTGTGAACGATTTGTACAACACTTGGCGGTGATGGAAGGAAATGGTCCAACATCCAAATTATGGATTCAATATTTCAAAAGCATTGTTATTGCATTGCAATTTCTAGAAACTTGCTAGAAGTATGCTAAATACGCTCAAATCTATTTGCAACAAATGGCGAACCTTGACTTGATTATGGACCCACTTGAATACGACGAATACACAAAGAAAGGCTTTTTTACAATTCGCAGATCTGAAAAAGCATGGGCTGGAATTTGGTCGGACATGGTTATTGAGCAGACCCTTAATCGGTTCTTTGGTACGGATTTGAAGCATGGAAGGGGTGTTACTTAGAGTGTTGTAGCACGCTATTTGATTGCAATGCCATCAGCATTTAAAATTATGGAATGTTTAGAAACGTACTGTCGCATTGAATCAAGTAATAGCGCGCAACATGTTGATATTGGAAAAAGCCGAATGACAAAAGATGGAACAGGAATTAAAAAATTCCTCTTTTGACTTGATGAAAGAAATCCATTTGATGTTAGGACATCTTTGGTATCACTTTCTACTGGAATCATTGGCGGGCCAACGATCAATTGTCATCGGGCAGTAGAAGTTGGATTGCAAGGTATGGCAACGATGGTGGGTAAAAACCTCGATAGCGTTTCAGTATCTAACGCTTTGAAAGTGAAAACTCTTGCTGCTGCAAAAGATGGTATGCATATTGGTGATGATTTTGTTGCTGTCGATTCGTGCTTGTTGATTCAACGGATATCGATATTTTTTCATGGTAATATTGAAGCAACACGCAACGCAATGAAATATCAGTTATCACCATTTCCTCTCAGCTTATTCGATGAACACGGATTGATGAGAAAAACAGCTAAATCAGCAATGTACAACGTTTTCCAGCCATTTCTTCAATCATTATCCGTAATTTCAGGATCGATTTTTGTGATTGATGGTGGTTGGCTATTGCATAGTGTAGTTTGGCCACACGGAAAAAAATGCTCGGACATTTGTAACATTTACTATGCATATATAAAGAAACACTTTGGATCGAAAGTTGTGGTCATATTCGATGCCTACTCGAGGGAAACAATTGGAATTAAATCATACGAAAGATACCGTCGAAAAGAAAAATGCGTTGCTGCGTATGTTGAAATTTGTGAAGACAATCTAGTCACGTTACCTCAAAGAAAATTTCTGTCCAACATTGCGAACAAAAAACAATTTGTAGATTTACTCAGTAATTATCTCCAAGAACACGCTATTAATACAAAAATAGCTACCGAAGACGCCGATCTTTTGTTAGTGCAAACTGCCATCAATTTAAAAGAAAGTAGAAACCAATCAGTGACGATAGTGGGCAATGATATTGATATACTAATTATCTTAATTTCACTTGCCTCCGACAACCAGGTGATATACTTTTATAAAATGGCTCCAGGAAAAAAAGCAAACGTTATTTACTCAACCCAAAACGATACAAATTTGAAGCCTTTTTTGCTGTTTGCACATGCTTTCGCTGGCTGCGATAGTACAAGCGCAATTTTTAAGAAAGGAAAAAAGAGTATTTTATCTCTGTTGAAGAAAAAACCTGATCTTCAAGCATTAGTTTCTGTGTTTTATCAACCAAATCGTTCAATTGATGAATTATGCGCAGTTCCGGAAGACATTATATTTTATCTATATGGCCAAAGTAATCACGAAGAACTTACCCTTGGTGATTTAAGATATAATATATTTTCATCATCTGCTGCTGCATTTAAAAAAGAAGTCATCTTGGCTTCCTTACCACTGACAGAATCCGCTTTACGAGAACATACGAAGCGCGTGTACTATCAGATCCAACAGTGGTTAGGCAACCATCTAAATCCAGACGATTGGGGTTGGAAAAAAACCTTATTTATGCTGATACCTATCATGTCAACGGTGGAACCAGCGCCAAAGGAATTAATAGAAAAAGTAAGGTGGAATTTTATCAAGTTCTGTATTCCAAATACTCTTTAAAAATAAAAGTATATTACTAACTTTTCATTGTATTTTTAATAGGTTTTTTGTAGCTGTAAAACCAATTGTTCATCAGCAAGGTGTGGATGCAAGAAAAGTGGTTTGAAATGTAACCAATTTTGTAAAAATTGTCAAGGTCAAAGCTGTGATAATACTTCAACAACATCCTTCATTCTTGAGGAAGATGAAAACCAAGATAAAGATGATGATGATGATGATGGCGATGGTGATGGTGATGAGGATGATAATGCTGAAGGAGAAATTACTTCTGGGTGTTAAAAACACTCATTCTGATGTGTCCACACAAAAGGTATAAATATATGCTGATAAATTTTGTTCTTGCAAGTTGATTATTATTCCACTGAACGTATATTAATTTGTTTATGCATACTTTACAGTTTTTTTGGATGTAAAACCAATTGTACATCAGCCAGATGTAGTTGCACAAAAACTAACTTAAAATGCAATGAATCTTGTAAGTTTGGTAATGGCCAAGAAGAAGCATCAGCAAAAAATGTAGCAGAAAACGCGGAAAGGTTAGCTGTTCGGAGCAGGAGGTCAATTGACGTGATTGATTAATTTTAATTTTAACAAATTTAATGTTAATTTTAATTATTTTGAACTGATTGATCAAATTTGTAAACCAAAGAATCTAAAAAATTTTGCCTGATATAATAAAGTAATTTTTTTGTAATATTTTGGACGTATTATCGTAATAAAAATCATTTCAATCTTTGACGATAAATATATATGTTGCTTAATTATAAGTTTCTCGTTTAGCAATCCACCGACAAGATGACAGAATCTACTACTTTTTAGGAAGTTTCTTCTAAATTTTTTGGACACTACAAAGAAATACTCCGATAAATTGTTTTTAATCCACTCTTTTAAAAGTAATTAGTGGTAAAAATAAAATTCCTGATTTTTTGACATTTTTTTCCATTTTCCAAAAAAAAGATCAACTTTATCAATGTACTCTACACATTGATACAATTGTAGGTTTAAAAACATGCACACAGAGGCCCATTGGGGCTGACTGGCGCATGCGCGTAAAGTACGTGACACTACGTAGTAAAGCCTCGTATCGTATTTTAAAATTTCTGACATTTCTGTCGACAGATTTGTCCAAAGTTTACTGCAGACGAAAAAAACGCAAACACCCAGGGACTCATTGAGCCTGACTGGCGCATGCGCTTAAAGTACGTGACAGTCCGTAGTAAATGCAAAGGCGCCGCCTCTAAAAATATTTCTTCATGTAAATTTCCTTCTACCAGCTTGGAACGGGCAGGTAGAAAAAAAAATCAATTGCATAGGGGAAATTTATGAAACAATGCAATCATTGGTTGAAGAACAAAATCAATTTCGTCAAGGACAGCTAATTTAATTTTAAAAAGAAAATTTCAAATTCTCATAACTTTGTTGTAAACAATAAAGAAAAAAAAATCATCTCTAGAAGGGGGAGAACTGTTCGCTGAATGAGGCAGATGAAGAACTGGTGGAATTACTGGACGTTTTGGCAGCGGGGCAAGCCTCAAACTCTCAGCCCCCAAATATCAGAGATCTGGACTGCCCCTCAAGGACTCGGGACCTGCTAACAGGAACACCCACACTATTGAATGAAGAGCGAAAAGCAAAGTCGGGTGGTCAAGCACTCCTAGCTCAAATAGCTCTAGATCAAAAGCTACAGACTGTGACCAAGGAGCTAGAAGTGAAAATTACAGCCAAAGTGATCAACGAGTGCTGGACCAACTCATAATGGAGCTCGCATCGAGGGACAAAGCTTGGTTGGCTGAACTCAGGAAGCAGGAAGATCAATTCATAAATATTGAGAAAAGTATAGGAGAACTCCAGGCAAACGAGGAAGAGCTGAAGAGAATCCTACTAGGGACCAGGGAAAACAACAAGAACAATTACATTGAAGTCCCCCAGGGTGAGCACATGGCAAGTCCTCAAACCCCAGAATTCCCAGCACTACCTGAAGAGAATCAAGACGCGAGAAACTTCCTGAGGAGAATGAAATCTTCGATCTGGCCTACACAACCAACACGGCCAACACTCTCCCAGCAGACTACATCAGAATTGGAGGGAACCCAGAACCAGGAGGCCAGCACCGGGAAGGAAGGGGTAAAATACCCAGGAAACCAGGCTAGGGAGCAAAATGCTCGAGACACTGGATGGACTGGGCCCCCAGCCCAGGAACATGGCTACACGCAGTCAGCCCACATACATGACTCTGAGCAGAACAGAGGGCACCAATACAGCCCTCCACCTCAGCCACAGTCCCAGTCACGAGCCCTACGAAGAGAAGAACCAGAGTACCAACCCTTTTCCCATTCCTTTTTCCCTGGAAACGGCGTGGCGCACCAAAGTAGACAATTCCTACCAAAATGGACCCCTGAGGCCTTGAGCACTGCCCAATTGAGCGCAGAAATGTCGAAAAGATCTAAAAGGAAAAGGAACATCATTGTTGAAAAGGAGAGCTTCTGGATCGGAGGGGATCGGGTGGTGTGTGGGGGTATGAGCAATCCCAAAAAAATAAAGAGAGATGAATTACACTGCACGTGTCACCTTGATTTATTAACAAACACAATTCGTCAGTCTTAATAATATCTAATCATATGTTGAAGAGCGGTCCGTTATTATAACTAATTATAAGAAAACCCGATGAGCCGTTTCGCGGATATGACGAGTAACAATAGTTCGAGCGGTCTAGAAAGATCGATTTAGATAATTGAGCGGTACTTAATAACCACGTGTTACTAACACAATAATCCGGAAGCGAGTGGACGAGCGAATCGCCCGATCGATCGGATGAGTCGAATTCGGGGATTCTCGTGGTCGGTGGTGGGGCGTCCCCCTTATGCAGGATAGCTAGGAGCGGTCCAGAAAGTGGCGCCCCATCACCCAAAAAATGCGAAGTAGGCCCATAGCAACAACTGGGTTGTTGTGATTTTGCCTGACGGTGAGCAGGCGTTAGTATTAGTGATGGAATCCTGTCGGCTTCCAGGAATTCCAACAATCATCATCCAGGGAATAGACACACACAATAGAGGAGCAGAAGAAGAGGCGGCCAGAGCCATATTCAATGCCACAGGAATTCTACCCTCAGTGAGATACTCGAGGGCCCTGAGAGGAGACAGGCTACTACTGGAGCTGAAAACACTTAAAAATAAAGTGGAAATCCTGAAAAGGAGAGTAGCACTCCAGGAACAGGGAATACTCCTAGACGATGACCTCACTGCGAGGGAAATTGAAATTCAAAACTGGCTCTGGGACGAAGGAAACGCCCTCAGACAGGAAGGTACAGAAGCCATTCTAGGGTATCAGAAACTGTTGGTCCAAAAAACGTGGTGGTTATAGAATGAAAAAGAAAACAAGCTGACCCCCCCAAAATCCTCACTCAACACAGGGGGGACAAAGAAAGAGTAGGAGATCCACCGGTAAAGACATTCATTCTCGGCATCAGCGGCGGTAGCAACAGCCAACGACAACACCCTCCCACCCGCCTTATATCATGGAATATCGATGGAGCAAATAAAATCAGGAAGCACTGGAACCACCTCAAACAGTTTGATATTATAGTGCTTCAGGAGACCCATCTAGAAAGAAAAAACGAACCCAAGGTAATTGGCAATATAGACAGCAGCTTTATCTGGGCAACGCAGCCGGCGACCAGAGTCAATAGAAAAGGCAAGGCGAAAGGCGGCAATCTTGTGGCAGTCAGGAAGATCTGTTCCTTGGGATTGACAATGGCGGAATGGGAATTCGGAATAAGAATTCAAGGCCTGAGCACGCAGGATGGGAGGCAATTAGAGGTAATTTGTGTATATAACAATAGGAAAATGGAGCAGGTAACAAGCAAGCTCCAACCGCTGGTGGACACAGCCCTTGAAACTGGAGGGGTCCTATTAATAGGCGACTGGAACGCACGGGTAGCAGAAAAACAATGTGCAAGCGAAGTATTAGATGAAGCAGGAATAACACTTGAAAGAAAATCGGAAGACCAAACGCTGAACAGTGAAGGTGAGTCACTCATCAAGTTTGGGGAGGACAATGAACTCATTATTTTGAACGGAGCAACGGAGGGCGATCGACGAGGTAGGGCAACATTCCTGGGGGGGTCGGACTCGGTACTAGACCTAGCTCTCATAAGTGCAATTGATGCCCCAGTGATAGAAGGGCTGGAAGTTATCCCAAGGTTGGGCTCGGATCACCTACCAGTGGTGCTCAAACTGGCACTGCATCACTCTCAGCTCTTCCCCCTGATGGAGAGGAACACAGAGGATAATATAACACTCCGAGAGAGATTGGTGTTTGATGAGGAGAAGCTGGAAGACTTCCAGAAGGTCATCGAAGACAGACTAGGGGGAGAGATCCTCGCAGACGACCCGCAGCAGATTTGGAGCGTCCTACAAAACTCCATTTGGGATGCAGCTCGTGATTGTGGAATGGTCAAGAAAGCGAGAGGGGATTTAGCAAGAGAAGAATCATGGGTAGACAGAGAATACAAAGACCAGAGAAAGAGGACATTTGAGGCATTAAAGTCGTACCACTATGACAAATCAGACCCACAGCACAGATAGAACTGGTTGAGTCAGAGGAATATTCTAAAATCAGTGAAGAAAGCAAAGCAAACAGCCTTCAATGAAAGCAGGTGGAAAAAATTGGAATCAGCTAGAAATATGAAAGAATTATGGTTGGACCTAAATCTGTTTCGAGCAAAGAGATGGAGCCCTAAAGGACTCATCAGTGATGAAGACTGGATTAACCATTTCAGCCACCTATTGAACCCCGCCGAGGCAAGCTCACCCCCACAACAGACACTGAGACCATATCACCCAGGAAACGAGAGGAACCCCCGGCAGGTCAAGCATGAGCAAAACATCCAAGCCAAGGCAGCCATCGAGGCTCCACCAATGAAACCAGAGTGGTGGAATGATGAGATCAGCTTAAAGGAGGTGGACAAAGCACTGCAGGCGATGAAAAATGGTAAGGCGCCTGGAGAAGACTGCATCCCGGCCACTTTCCTGAAAGCATTACCAGAAATGGGGAAGGACGTGAATGCTTGCCCAGGGGTTGGCAGACTGCCCACATCTACCCCATCTACAAAGCAGGGGAAATCGATAATGCAGCCAACTACCGTGGTATTTCATTGTTGAACCTGGGCTACAAGATTCTCACCAAGATTATGGCCCTTAGGGTAGCAGGCTGGGCGGAAGCGAATGGCAAGCTAGGAGAGAGCCAAGCAGGCTTCAGGGAAAACAGGAGCACGAGGGATCACATATATGTCTTGAACACACTGGTGGGAAACCGGCTGAGGACATCCAGGAAGAAACTCTATGTGGCCTTTATCGACTTTCGGGCCGCCTTCGATCTGGTAGACCGAACCCTACTGCTGGAGAAGCTGAGGAAGATGGGGTTGGAAGGAAAGTTCTTTCGAATAATAGAGGAAATCTATAGCATCACCAAGAACAGAGTTATCACGAGCAGGGGAACTTCTGAACTCCAGCTGTGGGGTCAGACAAGGGTGCCCTCTCAGCCCGATACTCTTCTGCCTTTTCCTGGAAGACTTGGACAAAGAGCTAGAGGAGAGGCAATGCGGAGGCACAGTACTGGGGGGGGGGGAGAAAATCACGAACCTGAAGTTCGCCGACGACATTGCCCTGGTGGCGGAGGGACACTGGGAGCTACAATCCATGCTGGCAGTGATGCAGAACTACTCAAGAAAAAATAGGTTGCAGTTAAACGAGTCCAAAACCAAAATTATGGTGTTCCGAAATGGGGGCAGGCTTGCCAAACACGAAACCTGGAAACTGAACGGAATCAAGTTGGTTGTGGCAAAAGATTTCAAGTACCTTGGTTTTTGGTTCTCCACGACAGGTAGATTTGGCACACACGTCAAGAAACTGACCAATAAGGCCAGAATGGCGACCAACGCGGCGTGGGGCCTGATGAAAAGAGCGAGGATTGGCACATTACACAGACGGCTATACGTACTGGATGTTATGGGGAAAGCAGGATGCCTGTATGGAGTTGAGCTGTGGGGATGGGGCAAAAATGATCTCGTGGCAAGAATGCAGAGTAGATATATCAAAATGGCCATGGGTCTGTCCCCAAACACGCCAGCCTATATCTGGAAGATGGAGGCGGGGAGAAGAGGTATCGAAATCGAGGGAAGAATGAGAGCCTTTAGGTTCCTTTTGGATACCCTGAGGATGAAAGACGGAAGATGGTCAGCAAAAGCTCTGAGGGAGGAGGTCAGGGGAATTCTTAACTGCTACCCCTCCAAGCTAGGCAAACTAATGAAACAAGCATTTGAAGAAGTGGGGGATGGAACCTTACTGGAGAGCATCTGGAACCATGGAGATTACGGGGACATCACAATGCAGTTTGAGTACAACTTAAGGACGAAGATTGATCAGGAGATACAAGTTGACTGGCACCGAATTGATAACTCAAAATACTGGCCCCAATATAAACACCTGGGTGGAAACACGAAAGAGCATTCGGCTCGGATCAGGTGCGGAAATGTTGGCAAAAGCCAATGGAAGGGATACACGGAGGCCAGCTGCTTGTTCTGTGGCAACCCAGAAACGTTAGAACACATACTGCTATGTGAGCGAGCTCAAGAAGTACTACCAGAGGAAATAACCAAAGACATGAATGACTGGAAGAGACAGCGCCCAGTCTACGTCGCTATGGAGCATTGGCTTCTCACGGTGTTGAGGGGTAGGCCAGTCCTGGCTCTCTGCAACTACCTTCAGGCATTCCATAAGGCATCGAGAATCAGGGAAACATAAAGAAAATAGAACCAATGGAATATGGGAATAGGAAATTCACGCCGCGCTGCTGTGAAATACATTCACGATTTATACTAGCACATTATTTCTTTTCTTTGAGATTATAAAAATTGTTAATTGTTCTATAGTCTACGTGAACCAAAAACTAAGGTCTTATGTATTTTTATTATACAACGTATACTTGCAACTGGAATTGTATCTTGTCTGTAAAAGGCTTCAAAGGCCATACAGTGGCAAATAAATAGATAGATAGATAGATCATAAATATCTCTATTTTTCAGCAACTTATGATTTTTTTAAGGAGCTGCTATCATCCCCTAGCTTCTAGTAACCCTACCTCGGTTAATTTTGATTTTAAAAGAAAAAGTATAAAAAGCACTTTTATGGAATATTTGATGCGTTACAACTTCTATTAAAACTTTTTTTTCCTAGTCCTTACCGTTTTCCCAAAATTAATAAAAAAAACCCTTTATTTATTTATTTCTCCCCTTGCCGAGGGTGAATTTAAAAAATCTTTCCCAATTCGTTTTTATATCTTTCAAAGTAACTTATATCAACAATTCAAGTATTTACCCCAAAATTCGCATTTCGAGGCCTATTTTCTTGGACTAATGGCAAAGCCCCGTTCTGTTTGTCTCTGGGGCCTTCCCTAAGGAAATGCAAAAAAGAGGTCTAAGATCCGTTTTCTTTAAAACATCTTTACAAAATTGTCTCCTCATAAATTATATCGTTCAAAATTTCTCAACTGTTACGTCGTAATATATTCGTAGAAATGTGCATGCAATGTTTTATCCATTTTGTCGCGACTGAAACCTTTGGCTAGGAACAAATACGATAGCTGCGTTCGGGGGAATTTCGGCAAAGATCTTTTTTTGAAAGAGGAATTCTTGCCTGTAAAAATTCCCTATTTTTTACTTTTTTTCTCCGGATACATAATTTCAACCTGAGCGAGTGGTCAATACGTCTGCACCAGTCGCCTGCCACGCGTACTAAGGTATTTTCCCCTTTTTCAATCCATAGGAATTTACCCTCGGTACCCTGCCTAGCAGATGATAATTAAGGAATTCCTTTTCTCTCCAAAAAATCTTAGAGTTTATTTCACCCCCACCAGTCATAGCATTCACATCGCGAAATACTAGGAAGTCCTATCCAAGGTGTCCAGTTAATAAAATATACATATTGAAGCCTAAGGATATTTCGTAAGACTTGTATAAATTAGAATGAGTGCTTGTGTTATTAAACAGTGGTTAAAGTAGGTCGCCGCATTATTCATTCAAAGGGAATCCTGCAGACGCCTTTATCACCAACCCCCCAAACTAGCCAAGGGAAAAAAAGGTCGCTTGGCAGTTTTCGTGTCCTTGTAGCGAAACTATCAAAAGTCATATCGGGCCTTCCAAACCCGATAAGTTCCAGCATTACTACGCTACAGAACGCGACAACCTAACCCCTTGCAGCCGGGACAATAAAACAATTTTGTCAAATTTCTCTCGCACTTTATAGCTTAATCCGTTGCAGCGGTGTGAAAAGGCCTCTCTCTTTCCATGAGTCACTCAGCGGTCAAGATTTCTCCCAAAAACTGCCCGAATAGAAAGGAGTCCCCTCTGAACCTCGGCAGTACCTCCCCTGCAGTTAAAATTTCTCCAATTAAAAATCAGCATTTCGTACTTCTTTTTAGATCCTCCCTTAAAAGATACACCCTCAGAAGGTGTGACGGGAATGATGACTGAGTTTTCAAAGTCAGTCTTAACTCCAAATTTTGAGTGAACAACAATGATTTTCCGTTCACACAAATCAGAGTTTTGTATTCCGAGTTCAAGTAATCCGACTTCTTTTCACCTTCATAAAAATATTTTGTATTGTTTCTTACCTTGTTATGAGAGAAAAAACCTTAAATTCCTCAATAAGTGTGGGAAATTTAGAATAAAACAAACTCTTGTAGAAATCCACACTAAAGTGAAAATTATAAACGTAAAACTTTGAGTCTCCATTAAAATACAAAATTGTCAATTGAAAACCTCCGTCTTGTATCTTTTTTCTCTCATTTTAAGATAATTAATAATTCTATAAAAAAATTAGTTTAGTCTTAATATTTTTTCGAGTAAAGTTACTTTCAATCGCCCGAAAAGTGCATGTGATTGAAGAAAAAATAATGATCGGCTGCACAGGGGTTACTGGACTTAATCCACAGAAGTTCAAATGTTAGATAAGTTAATTCGCCGACAATCCTTCTACTGGCAGCTTCTCTTCATTACTTTCTTTAATCAGTTTATCGGAAGCTAATTGATTATAGTTTGTGGTGAAGTTTCAGGTTTTCAAACTGAATCGAATTCAAGTATGAGTGTTAATGGGTTCCCTTAAACGTTTCTGTCATTAATCTATTTCTGATTTATGTAATAATTTAAACAACCGAATCTTGAATCAATCAACGTGGATGAAGTCATCATTAGGGGTGTAGCGACTAGCGAATCCAATTTCAAAATTTGGCGCCAAATATCGTGATGTCCCAACATTGACTCTAGAGATGACGCTATAGATCGTTTGATTATGTCCGCGAAATTCTAATCCGGTTTAAATAATTTAAATATTAGACGTAACCCGGAGTTGAGAATCGAGGGAGAATAGTATAATGGCCAAAGAAAAGTAATAACTTTTAAGCGAGAGTGGGCTGTTGATGGAATTTTAGTCTCAAGTGTTTGGGTATCCAATTTATTAGAATATTTTATAGCTCTCCAAATTTTTTGTGGCGTAAACACTGTTGTATACCCCATTATTTTAATTATATTAAATTATACTTCTCCCATGTAATCCGCTAGGGTTTTCCGAAAATTATCCCATGGGCTTGACCCAAACCATTTAATTGCTATTTCCGACATCTATTCGACACTTGGGACAATCTACACGATCATAAATGAACCTTTAGGTCCTTGAGTACTTCAAAATATCTGAATCCTTTTTTTCTCTCCCATCACTTCCTTCAAATTTGGTCTTTAGGGCTAATTCCCGCCAGTAACAAAAATTCCTCAGTCTGCCAAAACCGTAATAAACCCTCGGGAAATACCCAGAAATTTTCGCATGACATCACAACACTACCTTCATGGTTTCTTCAGCCCCTCCACTTTTCCTTGCACCCTCCGGTACATACAACTGAGAACATGCGAAAATTAGTTAGGTAAAACTACACAGTAGTCAGCAGAACATCTACTTTAGAAAATCTCCAAGTGTCACGCTACCTATAAGTTTCAACACGATTTCTATAATAAATATCAGTTTACTCCAATATAAAACTGTGTGTATAAATTTATTATTCGGGAATCCAACAACAATTTCTAGGTGTCAAATTTAGAGTCGCATTTAGTTGACAGTTACAGTCCTCACTCATCACAATCTCGAGTTCTCTTTGTATCAACAGTTTATCGGCCTCACTTGTGCAACACGTCCGATGCCCTTTGTTCATGGAATTCGCCTGGTTGAGAGTCTGTAGTCCCTCCAAGAGGAAAACCTCTGACGCAAAATACCCTCCTTTTGTCATTTTCCGTTTCTCCGTTTTCTCTTTTCCCTTTCCGCAGGGCCTAGATTGCGTGCGCAACTCTAAGATTAGGGGGAGTTGTCGGATCCAACCCTTGGACGTTTAAGTTTTACATAAGTCATTCCTACTCAAGCCTTCTGTTTGCTGCTTCTCTCTTCAATTTGTTAATTCTATGAGTATTTTATGGAGTTTATTCATTAATCGCTTAACCTCTTGAGTTCATTAAAATGAAGTGTGTTCAGTGTTACCTAAATTATCAGTGCCCATGTTATTTTGTTCACCAACCTACCCCACATAAATAATCCTATCAACCATTAAAATTGAATCTCGATGGAGTGCTCATCAGAGCTTTGGCGACCAACGTGGCCGCATTCAATCCTGGCGCTTATTTTTTGAATTGGCGCTAGTGTTCCACTAGTTACATCGTTGAAACGATTGGGACGGAACGGACGGAACACGTACACCACTAGTAACTATGTAGGGTCCCTATGACCGCCATATTTATCACTAGATCTTACTATCTAAATTTAATTATTTTGTCTTTCATTTCTTTTTAACGTATTCAAATATTAGCCTCGTTGACACAGTAGAAATATTCCGACGGTTTAAAGATAATAAAATGTGGAATTTTATAATGTTCGTCGAAACTTAGAAATAAGAAACGGCCCATAAATCTTGAAATCTTTCAATGTAGTTCTGATTATCCAAAAGAAAAGTCCTTTGTAAAGCTTTTTCTTATTGAATTTCAAGTGGAATTTTATTTTGGCATCAAATCGTTTGTATCAGAAATATTTTCTCGAGACAGTTCACCTTTCTCCGAGAGAAACTCAAGTATTTTCTATCTCTTTTTAAAGGCCATATGTGAGGTCTCATGAGGACTGGGGGTTGGGTCAGTTTAAGCTGTCACGGGGGTGTAAGATCAACCCCATCACCAAGCTGAAGGCCACGATTGGTACTCCCTCATGTAGGATGAACGCTACCATCTTCGACACTTAGACGAATTTTTAGAATAAGACAAAAAGCCGATCCATTCCATACGTGGAGACGACTAGTTCGAAAAGACTTCTAAATGGCTCCTAAAATTTTAAGTCGTTTTTGTAAATGATATACTATGTATCGAGTGAACTATAAACTACAAAACTGGATTAATATAATATTGGTGTTTGCGTTCATTCATTTAAATTGAAAATCCCCGGACTTGTGAAGCACAGTGGGTAAGCACTCCATGGGCAACGGACCCACTACTTGGAATACTCGATAACCAGGTTGGAATTCAACACTACTCAGTACGACGGGAGGGTATACTGGCTGACTACAATATCGGCCGACTGTAAGGCAGGAGTTTTCCATGGTTTAACTTTACACATGGTATAGTTGGAGAAAAAGTTCATCCCATGACACTGCAGGGGAAGGGAACCAAAGGTAAAGGCCCGAGAGAGTATACTTCGGAAGAATAAAATTTTGAAAAATGCTCGTCTCAGCGGGCGCCATACGAAACTATGAACTTATGTTTACCCCTTGGTACAAAAATCGCGAGTTATTGCCATTTTTCTGTTTTTTAATATTTTCAGTAATCAACAATTTAATGTAAAATTGGGATACCCAATTAAAATTTTGTATAATCAGAGCTTTTATGATATGAAAGTGTCGGCACAAGTGTCGGTATGACATCCAATGGGCGCAATCCGTCGGGCGGTTGTTACAAAATTTATTGTTTTATTGAAGTTCATATTACTAATTAGTGAAATACATATATCTTTCTGAACCCCGGAGTGAATTTCAGAACAACAACTAGTTAAAATTGTAAATATGTACCTTTTCATTTTTGAAATCCAATTGCTCCGGATCCATTCGGAAACATACTACCAATTGAATTGGTAAGAATGAAGGGAAAAAAATATTAACGGGTAAAGTATCGATCACATTACTTCCGTCGAATAGCGTTGATCGCCTGCTTAGTTATTTAGAATTTTCTTCAATTAATCTTCAAAATTCCGAATGTCCCTGCAGATGCGAACACACATGATACAAAACAAATATTGTTTTTTCGCGTTTCCGAACATTCCATACGAATTGGAATTGAAATTAGATAATTGAAAAATCGATCAAATACACGGCTTTCATTTGAGAGCAAAACCCATTTTTCGTTTCAATTTTCAAGGAAAAAATTGAAATGCATAGCTATCAAAACTTCTATTTTCAATAATTCACAGCGTTTTTCCACTTCTTCAGTGGAATAATAAATTGGTAACTTATCTCAGAAAAGGAAGTTTCGCGGAAAATTATTCCTCCCAGACTCAATCGTCAGTCGTTGGTATTGCATCCTTTCCCTTTACCTATTTCTAGTTCGATAGTTGCTCATATCACTATTTCCCAATTGTTAATTTTCCGTTTGACCGTTTTTCACGTAACTCACAACTCTGAGTTCCCTGAGGTTCTCTCTGTTACTTCCTTTTAATTTATGGCGCCTTGATGCGTTAAAAATCGTTATGCTCCCAAAAATTGGGTCATTTATGGTATCGCCCTTAAATCTGGGCATGGTAGAAAATTTTTTGGAAACATAAAAACCAGGCGACCGTTATGTCATAGAATATCCCTTATACATGTAAAAAATTGTGTTTTATGACTTTTTTCATCACCGAAACACTGCGCACCGGTGAATACAGGAACGCGGCGTAAAGCAATCCTTCAATTTAAAACATCGTTTAATATGAATTTTCCTAAATATGAAATTAAAAACATCTTCTGACCGTTTCTAAGACGGAATTGAATTATGTTTCCATTAATATATGTATCATGGTGTCTAATAAATTATTTGGATTAAAATGCATCGGAAACGGGTAATAAATTTTTTCTAGGCTTACAAAATTGTAATTGTACATTAAATATATATATGTATACATATATAAATATATATATATTTACTTCAATCATCATTTTTGATAATATACAAGGTGTCCCATTTGAAACATTTCATTTAACTAACTCCTGAGGGCATCAAGTGACAGAAAATATTTCGAGACATTAGTTATAAGGTTTCGAGGAGGACCTTTGATGAAAGCATTTTTTTAAACGTTCAAGGTCATGCTTGCAACCTGCAAGTGTAGAAAGTGTTTTTTAAATGGCAATCGCATTTTTCACCTGAATGAAACTTGTTCGCCTTGATGAGTGGTTTTCAGGTACCTCATCATTCATGTCAATCCCGGCGCTTTTACCCAGAAAGTTCAACCAAGAGTAGTTCTGATTTCAAACTGAAGATTCAGACTTTCATAGCGTGAATCAGGATGCACTACGTGGAAGTAAAGTTTGCTCGGATCCCTTGCTTTAAAATACAGAAAAAATAGGGTAAACATGCGTGCAGGTTCATGCGCTCATAAGCATGAATCGCTACCGGTGACTTGCAACATGCGCATGACCTTGACATTAAAAAAAAATGCATGTATCGAATGTCCCCCTCAAACTGCCCCCCGCCAATAGATATTTAGACGGATCGATTCAAATGGAACTAATGTCTCACAACATTTTCTGTCACTTGCCTCCCTCAGGAGATATTTACGTGGGTTATTTCAAATGGGACACTCTGTATATATATATAAAAAGAAATATATATATATAAATTATTAATCAAAAGCGGGTTTGAATATAATAAGAATTGAAAATACGTGGAAACATTTTTACTGAAATTACTTGAATATGACCCAATTGAAAAAATACCGTTTGCGTATGTATTCAATTTTAATTAAATTGTCTATTATATTCTAATGAAAGTCCAAGTGTATGGGAGGCGAAATAGATTGCTAAGGCAATACGTTAAACAGCTCAAGAAATTAAGAACTTAAATTGGAATCATTACAATACTTTCATTCGAAGCCAAAAATAACCGCCAATGTATTTGTATACCCTTAATCGTTGTTCTAAATTTACCGTAGCACTCATGTTTTGAAGAAATAAACCTAGAATGAAGAATTAATTTCAAATGGAAATAAATAAGAGTGAAACCGGTGCGTCCGCGTATCCAGCGTGACCGAGTACCACCGAAGTATCCCGAATGGCACGCGAACATCTACCATCCGGCGACGTACGCGGCGCAGCTATTTAATGAGTAGCCAGTAGCGTGCGCCGTTCATTCCTACACCCGACCTCTCCGACTAAACATCTGTTATTCGAAGAGACTATACGATAATTCAATTCGTTAGTGAGTGTGTGTAACGTCAAGTGTTTCCGGTTATAATATTTTTCATAAATATCATCAAATAATGGCCGACAGTGGTACCAAGCGTAACATTCCCATTAAACTAGGTGACTTCAGCGTCATTGACAGCGAATTCTCTAATATTCGTGAACGTTTCGACGCCGAAATGAGAAAAATGGAGGACGAGATGGCTAGATTCAGGAGTGAACTCATGAATCGTGAGAGCAACAATTTTTTCAAAACTACTACTAGGTAAGACCATTTTATATTTATTCAGTATTCAATGAAATTTCTTTGTTATACTTTCGAATACAATAATTTATGAAATAATCTTGAATGATATTCTTATTTATCCAAGATAAGTAAACAAAATCTGAGCGATTACACTGAGATAAAAAAACTTGTCTTTGACGAAGTATTCATATTCTTGAGAGGTATTCATTTTTTTTATTTCCATTTCTTTTATTGTAACATTCTCAGGCGGACCTAATTATATTTAAATTATGGTAATCTTACTATTCTCGAGAATAACCATGTTGCACATGACCTAGAATTAAATTTGTTAATGATTGTTCATGTTTTCGAAATTTTGTATTTTTTGGAAGGAACAATTTTGTTAATATTTATAATCATTGACGGCATTCACTGAAAATTATACTTACCGTGTAATTTGCACAACTAAAGTCTAGTGAAAATTGCTTAGCAATTGAATAAATACTAAAGAAAATACATTTGAAAAAACTTTTCTTTTCTTAGTGCAATCCCTGAATTTAATTGGATTAACGATTTATCATTCGCCAAACTTCTAAATGACTCAGCCGGAAGTAATTGAGTGGCCGTTGGCAAATGTTCGGGACTAGTTGCATATGTATCAAGGAATATTTTTATCTCCCAGCGATCGTAGCAACATAATGCATTCCACCAGAGGAACAGAAAAGCTAGTGATTATGCATAAACCACCTAAAGGAAGGGGGATATTGATATTTTCAGACCCTTTTGATCTCTCGATGGCGATTGTATTATGTATTACCTCTGGCTATTTTTAGAGATTTCGTCACGCCAGCCAAAAACTCGACGGTTCATTCTCTCTCGGTTGAAAATATTGAACGTAAAATGATACTTGAACGGTTCGAGTGGAGTTTTAATCCCACTGGGTTGATCCCATATTATTTTTTCTTACTCATTCAATCCAGACTTCGCATTCATCCTTTCATTGCCGCATTTGAAAGCACTGCGTGGGTGACTACTAAACCGGACTTTTTCACATTCAATAAAACTTGTTTCACTTCGTAACATCTGCGGATCGACCAGGTTTTTACAAACATTCAGGTTGCCAATTGATTTTTCGGTTTAAAAAAACATCAATTGCTATTAAAATCGCATTTTTATGGAATAAAAAATAAGGACTTGCCCCTTTATTTGTACTCTGAGCAAAAAGATGGTATTTATGGTATTTCAAGGCCATCAGTTTTTCGAAATGGCCAACAGTAAATCGAAGCGATTGACTGATTGATTATTGATTTTTATTATTTTTTCTGATTTTTCCAAAAATTAAACTAACGACTATTACTATCAACCCATCTTTGAACTCAGTCACAAGGAGACCCCAGCGGATTCTTTAAACCGTTATGGAATTAATTGAAAATCTTTTTTTTAGTCACTGTGAAAAAACAAATTTTCAAAAAAACATTAAATTCAAAGATGAATCAATGAATTATATATTACCTGATGGTGGTGTATAGGGCTCACTAATCCCTATATTTGAGGGGAAAAGTTATTCAATTCCTCGATTCTCTAACGCCCAATCTCGAAAAACTTTTGATACATACACACACGTACGTACACATGTACACCCCGCTCAAAAAATGCATATTTGAACTTTGGGAATAATAATATGTCGAAACAAAACAAAAAATAGAAAATTCAAATTTGTCTGATTATGATACTTCCATTCAAAAGCAAAAACACCTTGTAATTTTTTTAATATTCCTGAAAAATCTTTTTTTCATAAAAATGGTACGTTTAAGAAATGAAACTCGAAGTTATGTTGCAATTCCAAGTGCTGCTGCAAAACACAATTTTCAATGTCAAAATACGGTTATTGATTAAGTGAAAAGAAAGGCTCAGTTTCATTATACTCCTGACGCAGCCAAATAAATGAAAAATTTTCTCCAATTTTCTGAAAAAAATTAAAGAAGTCCTAATTCCTTAAAAATTCATAGAATTCCTGCAATAGATGCCTCAATAATTTAATTCGAATTTCCAAACACTCGAAGCATTCTCCGAAAATTTTTTGAAATCATTTCATTTTTTTTCGTTTTTCTATGTGTTTTATTTATCTCTCAATCAATGCCGAACATTTTGCTCGTACCTTTTGTTAGATCGCGCGAGAGATAGAGGAAAGGATGCGAAAAAAAGGTCTTTGTCCTCTTCAACGGCTACACTCTAATTCAGATTCATTAATTGATAGTCGAAATATTAGAAAAAAAATTCTCATTCAATTTGAGCACCAACTTTTTTCGGCAAAACAAGCTTAACAACAATGTTAAATAGACGTATAAAAAATCGATAATCGATTAAGGCACAAATATTATCCATTCGTAATAATAACTCGTCTCTCAAAAACTGGATTTTTCACACGATCGGCTGCTGATTTTTAGTCGTGCATTACTAGGATTTTTGGGGTAACTTTGGCTCGAACAAGGGGCGAGGACGTTGGAGTCATGGAATAATCTCGGCCATGGGCGATCAATTTTCTGACCCCTGAGACATTGTTCCCCTTAACCGACTGGTCCTCTAATCGCGAACTACGTCGCAAGTTTTTGCTTCGCAACCGAAAATAACTGAGGAATTCGTTCTGGATCTTTTCGGGGTATTTGACTCTTTTTTTTTTCTTTTTCTGCTTTTTCCATTGTTTGGACAAATTCCTCGGAATATTTATCCACTTTTTCAGGGACAATGTAGATTGTCAGAAGAATAGAAGACAAACGGCATGTTATGATGTACAAAATTTTAGTTGCACGAATAAAAAAAATCACAAGTAGTCGGAAGTTAACATAATAGTTACAACATCTAGTGTAATGATGTCGCAAAATATCATTTATTCAAAAATATTTTTTTTTGTAATCAATCTTATTATAATTTGGATAAAAATTAATAAGTTTGCTTACAAAAATTACATTTCTACGTTTCGCAAAAAATATCACTCGAGTTACTGCAATTGTTATTATTTTTCGGGATGTTGTTTGATCATGATATATCTCAGTATACGTTTTATGACAGAAAATATCACTACAAAATCGTAATTTAACTCAGAAACGAGTTAATATTCACAATTCTTCGATGAACTTTTTGGTAAAACCGCTAACAAATTTCAATATCCACGTAAAAATGAGATTAAAAAAATGTAAATGATTTTCCTTTCTTTTTCTTCGTTATTAATCAAGCGATCAGTGATGAGGCGAGAATAATGTAGATATCAAAGATGCACACGTACTTATGTTTATAATAATAATTCACTCCAACTCAGAAAAACGTAACGACTGTACACAAAAGTCAAATAGAGACGAAGAAACTGACGCGTATACCGCATGACACATATTGTACGTCACAAATCAGAATATTTATGTTAATGAATACTCAATTATCAATTTTCGTTTGTTTCATTTTGGTCAAAGGAGCTCCTCTTTATTCATATTGCGAGAAATTTAATTCATTTTCAAATTGCTAACTTCTGGTTTGATATAGTCTGATATAAATATGTATAAAAGTATTAAAGTCACTTGAATGTCCTTCATTTTCACTATAATTTTATACCATTTTTTATTTAAATTATCTCCGAAAGATGAAATATAGAATGTAGGATAAAATCCTGAAAACCCCGAATAATCGAACACTTGGGATAAACAATTAATCTGCAAGCCCTAAGGGTTCATTACCGATCTTAAAAAAAAATTCATATTTTCCCTTTCATTTATTTCCCTTCGTCGGAAGGTAAACAAAACCTTGTGTACACAACTGCTCCTTCATTTATTCTATTTATTCGTCTATAGAATTGTACGGAATATGATTTTTATGAGGCTATAAATATTTATAAATTTCTACCAATATGGGAATCCGTTGACTTGCATTACGTCAGACTCTCTGTTTATACCAGCTGAGCTATTTAGAATAGATCAACAAAGCTGCCGAGTGTGATCACTCAAATCTCATCAGTATTGTTACCAATAGCGTAGGTAAAAACTTGATGTATACATGGTCGTATTCACGTCAGTTTCCCCCCTGGATTTTTCAATGTCTAGTTACTCAGCTTTTTGCGCAGTCTGTTTGGCGATACCAGACAAGCTGGTTGCTACTACACTCTGTGTCCTCGCTGTGACATATTCCGCACTGGTTTCTGCATCCACAGCATCAGTTCTTTTTATTTCTCTTGGATTTCCGTGTGGGCGGAAAAATTTAATTTATTCCGAGCAGACAAAACCCACGTATCAATAAATTTTAAAATGTCTAGTATTTTCAATTCGGCTTGGATGAGGGATGAGGTGGAGAAGCTAATACCCGATCAAAACTTATATCCACCGCGTCACAAAACGACCATTCGATATGGGTACGTAATTAAGCGAATATTGCGTCATTTCAGTTTATTACATATGTCATTGACGAGCTAACATTCCTCTTCTCGGCGTTCATTCAGGGAAAGAAATATTTTTCGATCCAACGTCTCACTTATTATATTTCTATTCTTTTGTTTTCGATTTTTTTTATTTTTAATATTTCCATTTTCTTTCGTTCTTTATTATTATTTTTCAACATTTAGAGTAAACTTTAAGCGAAACATGAGAAACTCATAAAACCGTCGACCATCGTTTATTGTTCCAAAATTTTGCTGCCGTCATTTTCCTGCAAGTTCTCATTGTTATACCTTATCACAGGTCACGCAAAATAAATAGCCGATTGTAATCATCTCGACGCACACTGCCATCAAGTGCAGAGGACAAGACCGTGGTTCTCGTGCTTTTTTATGAAAATATATGTAAATATAAGTTTATATATATTGGGATATGGATAAAGTAGACAAATAAATGTAGCAACACAACAATTACTTTAACTTTATCACTTTATTATTGGCACGAGGGAGGCACGACTGACCTAGAGGACCGTTGTCCAGAGACTGAATTCTTACTATTTGAAAACCCTTTACTAAGGGCAAAAACAAGAGAACCTTTATCAGTCCAGAGGACAGAGTTTCCTTTGAATAGCACATATGGTAAGGATTCCAACGTTCTCAAGTTCGGAGCGCAACAGATCACAAATTAGTCCTTTTCTGGAGACCCTTTCAAACACGTCATAAACCTTGTCGAGTGATTTTGAAGATGTTGGAAAATCAATATAACAGAAAATTGATTCTATTTTTTCTCCTTAACGTCAGACGCATTCCATTGTACTCCCACATAAATTTCCATGCATCAATGAAATGCAACTAACAATACATCCGACCTTCTAACATTCCTCAGACGAATTTGAAAAAAAAAAATTTCGATGATTACATGGTGTGCAATAAACTGACTGCAATGGTTGGGTGAGTGGGGTGTTGCTCCGGTAGATACCAAAGCTAAAAGCAGCGTTTCGTTGGGTTAGTACTTGGATGGGTAATCGCTTGGGAATCCCACGCGCTCCCTCAAGAAAAAATATTACTGCAGGAGAGCCCCATCTTTCAGATGACAAGGGAAGGGAAGGGTATACTGAAACCCCCCTGGATTATCGGCCGACTGTGCGGTAGGGGTTTTCCATGGTTTCTCCTCTGCTCCTGTGTAAATGCAGTACAATTGGGGGAAAAGTCGATCGCACCGCACTGGAAGGGAAACAAAATGTTAAAATCCGAGAGGGGGGTACACACATGGAAAACAAAATAAATTAAAAGAAATAAAAACGAGGCGCGCAATATGAGAGTCGAAAAACATCTCACCTTACCAGACTCAAGAGAAATTCAACATTTCTGTTAGATTCAAAGAATAAAATTTGAATTTGTAATCATTGAACGTGAAAAATTGAAGATTTTTTTGACAGCGTGTACTAAGCATCCGCCGTTTTGGAAACAAGTGGTATTATTTTTTTACGAGAAGGCAATGTTTGAAAAACTATCAAGACTTTTCAAAATTTAGCAACTGCAAACATTCAAAAGTCGCGTATTCGGCCGGTGAAATACCGACCTGAGAGTGGAACTACCTTAAGGCTAAGCCGAGGAAAGTTTTCTGTAAACGTTTAGTACGAGCACTAGCAAAAATCGCAATCCCTTAATTGTGAATATTGGAAATTGGCTTTAACGAAATATAGAAGGCAGTTGATTTACTAAAAGAGATACGACACCCTGGATCTGATGTCTCTCATCAACAATGGTCCCACTCATGCACCTCTGTATACATTCAAGAAAACAGAGCATACACATGACCTCCAAACTTCCTAGAATTTTCACCCATAAAAATATTTTCCAATCTCAAGTGCAAACACCAGAATAAAAGAAATACTAATCGTACAAAGACCTATTCATTCATTCTGTAAATTAATTTTTGATAAACATTCGAAATGTAAACTCCAATAGCAATAATGAAAAATTAATCTTGTTAAGCTGAAACTTCTGAGCATTTCGAGAATATTTTCGCAATAATCCGGGGAAAAAATACGTTTAATCCAATAAAATTTGCAGTGCCCGACTGAAATTATTTCTCAGGCACAGCTTTACGCCTCTTTTCCTGTACTAAAATGAGAATTATTCTCAGAAAATTCTCTCTGTTCATTGCGTTTCATATCATTTTCTTTGGCAGAGTCCTCCATTTAACATTATTGGAGCACTATCAACCATTATTTTTGAATCACAAAGATTTAATTCTGTAAATTAAATCACTACCAGTACCCGCATGATTTTTATAATCGGATTTTCTTCCTCGTGACTCAATGACAATATAAAAGTGATTCCGCCGGATAAAATGAAAATTAGTGAAATGTCGTTAATCACCGCTTACAAATTCCATAAGTCCATCGACATTCAACTTCCTCAAACTTGAGACGAATCTGTCAACCACTTAAGAGGTGACGAAGTTGGGCGATAAACCGTGCAACGGTGCCTCCGAGAGGCGATCAGGTTTCCGAATAAAAGGATATCAGTCTGGTTAGAGTTTTTAAGCAGTTATTCAAGCGCCTTCATTTCCGGGAGTTGGTCCCGTTAAACCTCAGTGTTGGTCGCAGCCCTCTGACGAGTAACCACTTCCGGTTCGAAGGATCGTCTTGATTTATTTGCGAAAATAAATTTAGTAACAAAGTAAGCGGTAAAACTATTGATTTGTCTTCAATAATTATCATATTTGTGACGATCTTTTTCGGAAAAGAACTTGAGACCGAACTGTTACGGAATTTATTTCGGAGCGTTCCGTAATATTTATCGAAATTTTCAGTGAAACATTGGATTATTTTTTTCGTTCCAATTGCAAGTAATTAAATGTGTGGCATTTCACGTCATATGGTATGGTTTTTCACTTGTAGTTGTGGCTTCCAGCGTATATTTTCTGTCTGCACAAAATGCAGAGAATTGTTTCCAAATTGTGGCTTTCCTCTTCATCGTATTATTGGGGACATTTTTTCAAAGTTTTTGATCAATGATGTCCAACGATTCTCCTCCAAATCTGCTCATGTCGAGGTAAAGTCTTTGAACTTGATTTTTTCTAATAACAGTTTTGGGGTTTGAAACGCGTACAAATTGTTTACCGGATATTTTCATTGCTTAACAACAAACCGAGAAATATTCAAAAACTATCCGCAGTAAAACCGTACTACTTGTACCACGTGACGGGAACTGCCACCATTTGATTGGTTGAAATTGGGATGAAAAAAATATTCCTGAAAAATAGACCTGATATCCAAGTCGACTTAAGGATGTCCGAGTAGTTACGTCAAATAACCTTTTTTTTTGCTTAGGATTTTCAATAAACCGTGTATTCATCATCATTCATCAATGCTCATTTTTTTATAATGAATAAGAAAAATTGTCGGAAAAATTATAGAAAAATATTTTGATTACGTTCTTGACTTGACTGGTGTCGTTGTATCCTATGATGAATAGACGGCAACGCTGCGCGTTGTTCATATGGTTGACACATGAGTCTCTCATAACCTCATGTAAC